>NW_023396803.1:3126338-3282607 GCF_011125445.2 Fundulus heteroclitus
ATCTCCCGTCCAGATCCACCGTTGGAAGTTATCACACACGCTTCCCTGGCCCCTATGAGATCATCTCTGTCTCACACCCCACGACCGTCCGACTCCGTCTCCGTCACATTCCAAACCCATCCAACACTTTCCTGTGTCTAAGATCAAGTCTGTCCTCTCGAGTCAACTCTGCCCTCCGGCCAGGCCCCTCCACCCGCCCTGGACCTCCTGGGGCACTGTCAATAAACCTTTGAATCTGATCGTTGCTTCCGAGTGTGATTCTGCATGTGGGCCAAACATAAAAAGCCAAACATGACAAAGATAAAGTTTGTCTAGGTTGATGAGGTAAAAAGTGCTGGAAACTTTTTTATTTAAGGGAATCTTGGTGGACCAAAGTGTGTATACTTATTGAAGCTGCTGTGTTGAAAAATGCAGGTGCAGAAACTTAAACTTTGTGTTTGAAGGTCTTGTTTGTTGGGGACAGACTGTGCGCTGGCCTTGTCTGCCTTTTAGCTTGTCAGTGGGAGAGGGAAAAGTAGGCTAGAGTTATTTCAGCTGTCAGTGAGCGTTGCCAAAAAGCTTATGGATTACATTAAGTATGTATTACAATGCAAACAATAATACGAAAAAAAGAAAAGAGAACGTAACCTCGAGCTGAAGATTTTAAATCTCTTTAAACAGAAGGTGAGGCTTATAGAAGTGCTTAAAGAAGAAATATATGGAAATGAAACAGCAGTCTGTAAATGATAAGGCAGAAAATTCAAAAGCTGAGGGAATGTATCCATCCCTATCCGTGACAGTCCATATTATGGGAGATTTCCCAGTACAATTCAATTCTATTTATATAGCACCAAATCATGAAACATGTCATCTCAAGGCACTTTACAAAATCAAGTTCAATCATATTATACAGATTGGGTCAGATTATACAGATTGGTCAAAAATGTCCTATATAAGGAAACCAGTTGATTGCATCAAAGTCCCGACAAGCAGCATTCACTCCTGGGGAACCGTAGAGCCACAGGGAGAGTCGTCTGCATTGTCCATGGCTTTGCTGCAATCCCTCATACTGAGCAAGAATGAAGCGACAGTGGGAAGAAAATCTCCCCATTAACGGGAAGGAAAAACCTCCAGCAGAACCAGAACCGGGCTCAGTATGAACGGTCATCTGCCTCGACCCACTGGGGTTACAGAAGACAGAGCAGAGACACAACAAGAGAGACAAAAAAGCACAGAAGCACACACTGATCTAGTAATCTGTTCTACATTAGATGGTAGTAGCGGGTGAGCCGTCTTCCCTGGATGATGTCACAGTTAACAGAAGCCAGACCAGGTGTACCTACTATGAAAGAAAAAGAGAGAGAGCAAAAAGTTAAAAGCTGAAATGACGACAGTCATTTCAAAGTAATACAATGCAAAACTGGAGAACAGTAGACTGAAGAACAGTAGAAATCAGTAGAGTGAGAAAATTAGACCCTGATGTCCTCCAGCAGCCTAGGCCTATCACAGCACAACTATAGAGATAGCTCAGGGTAACATGAGCCACTCGAACTATAAGCTTTGTCAAAAAGGAAAGTTTTAACATTAGTCTTAAAAATAGATAGGGTGTCTGCCTCACGGACCAAAACTGGGAGTTGGTTCCACAGGAGAGGAGCCTGATAGCTAAAGGATCTGCCTCCCATTCTACTTTTAGAGACTCTAGGAACCACCAGCAGACCTGCAGTCTGAGAGCGAAGTGCTCTGTTAGGAACATACGGGGTAATCAGAGCTCTGATATATGATGGAGCTTGATTATTAAGGGCTTTATACGTTAGAAGGAGAATTTTCATTTCTATTCTTGATTTAACAGGAAGCCAATGAAGGGAAGCTAAAATTGGAGAAATATGATCCCTCTTGTTGATTTTCATCAGAACTCTTGCCGCAGCATTTTGAATCAGCTGAAGACTTCGAACTGCATTTTGTGGACTTCCTGATAGTAAAGAATTACAATAGTCCAGCCTTGAAGTAACAAATGCATGGACTAGTTTTTCAGCATCACCCCTGGACAGAATGTTTCTAATTCTGGCGATATTCCTGAAGTGAAAAAAACTCTGAAGAAAACTCTGGAAACCTGTTTATTATGGGATTTAAATGACATGTCTTGGTCGAAAACAACACCACTATTTTTAACTTTATTACCAGAGGCCAAGTTAATGCCATCCAGATTAAGTGATTGATTAAGAACTTTATTTTTTGAAGACTCTGGCCCAAAGATTACAACTTCTGTCTTGTCAGAATTTAAATGCAGGAAATTTAAAGTCATCCAGCTTTTGATGTCATCAAGACATGACTGCAGTCGAAGTAACTGATTGGATTCATCAGGATTATGGATAATATAGCTGAGTGTCATCAGCATAACAGTGCTATGATGAGCTCTAAAGCCTGACTGAAACTCCTCAAGTAGGTCATTACTTTGTAAATGTTCACATAGTTGATTAGCAACTACTTCTCAAGATTTTAGATAAGAAAAGAAGATTAGATATAGGTCTGTAATTTACTAACTCATCTTGATCAAGAGATGGTTTCTTAAGTAAAGATTTAATAACAGCTACTTTAAAAGCCTGTGGTACATATCCATTTACCAAGGATAGATTAATCATGTCTAAAATAGGACCACTGATCAGAGGGAATACCTCCTTAAACAACTTGGTTGGGATTGGGTCTAACATACAGGTAGAAGGCTTAGATGAAGCTAAAATTTTAGATAGCTCAGAAAGCTCTACTGCTTTTAAACAGTTCAGACACTGCGCAGGTTCTAAGGATTCCTCCAATGCTGCCTCACTTACTGAGGACGAGGTAATCATGTCTGGGAGGATGCCAATTATTTTATTTTTAATGGAATCAATTTTATTTATGAGAAATCCCATAAAATCATTACTGCTAAGACCTAAGTGCAAAATTAAGTTGTATTTACCGGAGATGAAGTGTAGACTGCAAATTCTGCCGTGGTATGATGGCTCCCACAGTCCATTGGGATTGTCTGCCTGCGTCCTTTTCATTGAAATTATCCATTTCTTTCTTCGTCCTTCGGTAAACGAAAGAAACGTACATCCGACGATTTGGAATGCCTCTGTGTGCAACCAGGAGCACAACAAGTCGTAGGCATTGTTTAGATTCCAAAAATAAACTAAAAGTATGCTCTAATTCACCCGTTTTGTCATGGTGGTAAGTGAAAACAGTACTGTTTTTGCCTACCACCGTGACCCGGATGTAGCGCGGATGTAGCTCGTGATGTCACGCGTGCACTGATCTATTCACCTATCACTGTGTAGCAGGGGCAAAGATTCCATTAGCCCCAAACCCATTCATTTTGGTGATGCTGATTGGCCAATATTTATAAATTTTTGGCGACTGTGGCTTGATGGGTTGAGTAGTTGTCTGGCAACCAGAAGGTTGTGGGTTCGATTCCAGCTTCCCCTTCCCACATGTCGATGTGCACTTGGGCAAGGCACTTAACCCCAAGTTGCCTACCGAGCTGCGTCTCGGTGTATAAATGTGTGTGCGCTAGTGAGAGCGACTGGGTGAATGTGGCTATAGTGTACAGCGCTTTGGGTGGTCAGCATGACTGGAAAAGCGCTATATAAGTTCAGTCCATTTACCATTTACCATCAATTAACCAAGAGACATGAAAGAAATATTGATTCTTTGTGTAAAAATAGATAAAGCTAAATTATTTGTCACTTGATTGGTAACAGTTTATGAGTTATGATGGATTTGTGCATCTGTAACACATTCAAAAACTATAACCCACACTATGCACATTTCATTACAAAAACAAAACATGAATAATAAGACGGCTCACCCGCTACTACCATCTAATGTAGAACAGATTACTAGATCAATGTGTGCTTCTGTGCTTTTTTTGTCTCTCTTGTTGTGTCTCTGCTCTGTCTTCTGTAACCCCCAGTCGGTCGAGGCAGATGACCGTTCATACTGAGCCCGGTTCTGCTGGAGGTTTTTCCTTCCCGCTAATGGGGAGTTTTTCTTCCCACTGTCGCTTCATGCTTGCTCAGTATTGCAGCAAAGCAATGGACAATGCAGACGACTCTCCCTGTGGCTCTACGGTTCCCCAGGAGTGAATGCTGCTTGTCGGGACTTTGATGCAATCAACTGGTTCCCTTATATAGGCCATTTTGACCAATCTGTATAATCTAACCCAATCTGTATAATATGATTGAACTTGATTTTGTAAAGTGCCTTGAGATGACATGTTTCATGATTTGGCGCTATATAAATAAAATTGAATTGAATTGAATTGAATAATTATCGCTGTCTTACCTCTACTTATAATTTAAGTCCATGCGGCGCTCTTTCTGAAAAAAAAAATAGTCATTTTCTGATAAAAGTTCTCTTTATCTTCTTCAGTTTTAAAAGTCTCTCAGTCTCAATGGAGCTCACTGCCAGGGAGAAAAGCCGTCCTTGACCAGTACTGTTCCACCTGCATGTTTTGAGTCTTTTTAGTGCTTTACTTGTTTAGCAAAACTCGCTAATAACACATCCATAACTTGCTTTGACTCTACTATTTGGGCATCACGAGCTTTGTCCCTTGAGCGCCCCTGCCTAGAGGCCAAGAAACCACCGGCCTCACCTACAACCAGGGTCCGAAATTAACACTTGCCAGTCGCCAAATGCGAGTAAATTTCCCGTTTGGCGAGTGAATTTCAGAGGACTAGCTGCCACATGGCGAGTAAATGTTTGTACCAAATAAATTACATAACCCATCTGGTCTGCGGATGACCCGTTCACAGCTCTGTCCATCCAGAGCTCAGTCTAAACTCCGCCTTCTGTGGAGCAGGAGGCATGGGGAAAAATGTTGGACGGTATAGGCTTGATGAAACTCTGCCTCATTCACTAATGAGACCAACATGGATAGAATAATGATAATCTGTAGTGTTTTCTTATTGCCTGGATTTGAATCTGATGATTGATATTGTGCCTTTCATAATAAATTTTATATTTTCCAATCAAAGGTAGGAAACAAAGATTTATCTTCCAGGGTCCAGTCAGCCATGCCCCCAACCACGCCACCCCCCCCCAAAAGAACAGAAACTCACTCTTAATTTTTGGTAAAAATTGAGAGGTCTGGTAAGGATTAATATTTTGGCCTGTAAAAAATATGCCTGGCCGGTTGATTTTTACGTCTACCGGCCAACTTGGCCGGTGAATCAGGAAGTTAATTTTGGACACTGCCTACAACCCGTTCTTTGGCTTTTATGTTCACCCAGCAGCACACAAAAACACACAGTTTAATGACCAAAACACAATTTGTAATCCACATATATTAAATAGTGGAAAATCAGTTCATAAGTGTTTGAACAATTGAATTTATGATCAAGAGACAGGAAGATGCATTCACAGAATGGAAGCCAGCGCAGTTAACATGGGATTGCACAATCCCAGGGGAGGCCAAACTCGCTGTGGCCTCACCGGCTTCGCTATGAAGCGCCACCAAGGATTTATGTGAAAAATAGCGAAGTCTTAGATTTTAAAGAGAATATGATAAACAATAGGGAAATTAGATAAAAAAATAAGTTTTATTACAAATGACTGAGTGAATCACAATATATATTATGTTATCATTATTTCCATGATGACAGGCCTCACTTGCCTCCCCTGACTGCACGTCACTGGTCTGATGATTGGTTCAAAATAGCAACAGGAATTTCAGGTACTAGTAACAACTGGTTGTTAATGGTAGAGCAGGCAGCAAATACAACCAAAAGAGATTTGGTATGATGCATGGGCCCAAGACCACTACTGAACTTAGTTCCAGCCTCAATTCCTAAACTGTGCGTAACAAATGTAATGAACAAAACCAACCCCAATGATGCCAGTAGAGAATGGGACACAATATTTCCGCTTACTACAGTGAACCAAAAGAGACCATTGTTTTCTAAAAAAGTAGCACATGGAAATTTCACCTGTATAAGCATGACAGGAAAAGGCCAGAAACTAGGAAATCTATCTAAAACATTGTGATTAACCATTATAACAGTAAGTCCTTATTTTAACCCAATAGCAAGAAGCGACATCTGGTGGTGGTGTGGAGATGACAGGTTGTTTGATAGATTACCAAGAAATGCTATAGGTTATTGTGCTTTAGTTACTTTGTTACTGCCTGTGTCTGTGGTCCCCATGACAGTCTAAGATCTAATCTCTCAGTTATCTAGTGTGGTTCCTGAAGCATGGAAAAGAAATAAAAGATCAATATCATGGCAAGGTGAAGCAAATCCAACTTATATAGACGCTATCGGTGTCCCTCGTGGAGTCCCAGATGAGTATAAATTAGCAAATCAAATAGCTGCAGGTTTTGAATCGTTTCTCTGCTGGTGGTGCATGACCAACAAAATAGTAGACAGGATCAATTACATCCACTACAACCCTGACTTCCTCACCAACAGGCCTCAAGTGGTGATGATAGAGAAACACACATCTGCTCCACTGATCCAGGGAATTCATTATTTTTGGACATTTATGCAAAGTCCACATCACTGGAACTTGAAGGTTGAAATTAATTGCACAGTATTTTACATCATCCAGTAAACTGACTGCTACCCGTCTTTGTAATGAGCATGAATTAACTTGAACATTTCAATTTGAACATTAACATTTTTGCTAATGACTATTTGCACACATTTAACTTCACATGAATTTTGTCTGATACAGTCATGAAATTGCACAGTAATCTACAACATCTGTAAAGGGACTGCTGTCTTTTTGACTCAAACATGAATCTTATTAGATGCTAAGGACTATTTGCATGCTTCTCAAGAAGCCTGCCGGTGCATTTAACTATTTGAAAACATTATCTTTTGTTGTGTCTGTGTGTTATATGTGAATCTGTGTGCAGTCTAAGTAGGTGTCTTATCAAATATTTAATTAAGATAGCAGATAATGACAATAAAGAGTCTTAAATCTTCATGTACATAGTGTAGTAGATGGAATAAGAAACCTCATTACCACTCCAGTTTTTATTGACAGAGTTCTTTCTTTATTTACATCAAGAACAAAACTAGAGCTAACACATGAAAAACATCAGGAATTAAACAGTTCACTGACAAACTCAGAGTTTTCATTCAGAAAGGTTAGTGTAGCACCTCTTCATTATAAGATTTAGTGCTCACACGTAAAGTTGGTCAAATGCACATAGAAGTAGACAGAGTGACTCATCTCTCCTGGAGATTCTGAATAAAGATCTTCTCCAAAGTCAGGATTTTAAGAGTTTTCTTTAATTCCAATGAATGCAGCATCTGGATACCTGCAAGATGAAACATACACAGGAGGAGAATCGGGGTGTGATTCTATGTAGATTCAAGATGTAAACCTAAAATTATTATACACATCTAGGGATAACGACATTGAGTTATCATTTACACAAGGAATATATGGGTTCTAGCTGATGTTGTCATGATATTTTTGTGGGATGAACCCGGACACAGCACGCACACACAGAGCTAGTTCTTAAAAGTGAGTTTATTGAACAAAGAGGATGATGGATGATGTAAGGAGCTACAGTCTTTTACCAGACGGAGATGTAGGATGCAGAAGCTGGCCGGCAGGAGGAGTGCGGAGAATCAGACAAGGAAGGAACACTGGAGCCGATGACTTGAGACCAGGACGGAAACCCAGGAGTTGAGAACTTGAAACCAGGGCGGCTCACCAGGAGTAGAGGACCAGGAGTTGAGGACCAGAGACCAGGACGGAACCCAGCAGCTGAGAACTTGAGACCAGGACGGCTCACCAGGAGTTGAGAACTTGAGACCAAGGCAGCTCACCAGGGGTTGAGAACTTGAGACGAGATGGAACCCAGCAGCCAAGCGCTCGAAACCAGGACTGAGCACAGGAGCCGAAGACTGAGACCACAGCGGAACACCGGAACCAGCGAAACCAGACTGCGGGCTGAGTTGGAAAGGGGTCTCTGGCTGTGACTTAGCTGGAGCAGTGTCTCAAGCTGAGACTGGGCTGGAATGAGGTCTCTGGCCGAGGGTGAGCTGGAACAGAGCTGAAGCAGAGTCTCTGGCAGTGACTGAACAAAAACAAAGCTGGAACAAAGTCTTCTGGCTGACTGAACAAAAACTGAGCTGACTGAAACGGAGCAGGAGAAGAACACTACGGACCGGCAACGAGAACAGAATGAGGTGAGTCCATATAGAGGTGACCACAGGTGGAAACGAATCAGTGATAATTGCAGCCTGACAGGTGGAACCAATCAGGCTGCGCAGGGAAGAGAGAGAGGAAGGGAGGCTCAGCATGCAGCCTACAAGCTGCATCCTGGCAGATGTATTTCAACTGATTTGGACAATATTAAACTGGTCCTGGTAAATAACAACAAAAATAGTTTTGAGGTTTCAAGACTCACGTTAACCTTGATTTTAAAACCGTTATCCATGATTTCAAAATGTTTGCTGCCTTTTACACACTTTCACAAAACCAAAGAACACAATTCTGACACCTGCTAAATTATGCTTTACATTGCCCACAACAGTTACTGCTGACACTCTTTATCGCTGCAACAAGTGAATGATCATGAATTTTCTAATCATACTGACTGCTTAAAGTGCTTTACACTATAGGCCTGCTTCACCCTCACTAATGTGCACACATTCATGCAACAACACACAGGTTGGTAGGGGCTAGGTGCCAATTGCAAGCTAACTACTCTACCCATTGAGCCACAGTCAACGTAGGAATCAGTCAGTAAGCTGTCAACACCAACAATCAGCTGGGCTGTTCTAATGGATAAATATTTAGCACGCTCCCCTCAGTATTACGTCACTTAATTTTCAAGTAATGTTCAACTTGAAATGAATTTGGTACTACACTATAGGTCGTTATAGTTGCAGTAAAACAAATTCATTTGTTCTTTGGCAGTTTGTAAATTGTAGTATACAACCTACATCACAAAACGTTTTCCTTTAGTGTCTTAATGAATACAATTCAGAGATATATTCCTTTCAGTGTGTATTGCTAATAATGGTTAGGAGTTATCAATTAGCAGATCCCATTTGTGTTCCAACTTGCAACTAGAATATGGATTACTTGGGCTTGGCATCATTGACATCTGAGTCTAATGGAACAGATCATAATCTGCAGCAGTTCACATTTTGATCAAATTTAGAGAAGTCGAAATAAAGACAAAAGGGGAACTTTACCTTCTTAAACAACTACAATTTTAATAGGAATGCCATTTCACAAAATATTTGAGCTGCCTCGTAATATTGAGATGGGTCAGAGGTTTTGAGGAGGGGTCTGTTAAAATGTTATGAATATTCATTATTCTTCCCACTACCAGTGGACTACTCACTTTGTGTCTTTACTTGATTAAAAGAGGTGAGTTTTGTGGTAAGCACAGGTATTTAGAACACGGCCAAGTCAAAAGTGGGGCTGTCTTGATAAAACAATTGCAATGCCAAAGGTATGGAAGAAATTTGAACAACAGCCATATTTTTTAAGTTTGATTATGTTTGCATTAGATGATTATTTACATAAACGTCTTTGGTTCTTTTACAGAATTCTGAAACAGGTTTCAATCCATAACAATGACCTTCCAAAAACATTTTGTAAAAGAATGTTTTATGGGCATTTGGTCAGCGCAACTACCTGATAGAAAAGTAAAACCATGTTAAAAAATTTACAGTTTTATTTGTACCACTACACATTTTACTTCTCTAACAGATTTTCATTTTGCTTCACTTGAGATTTTGGGTCAAGGATTCCTGCAGTCCACTGAAAAAAACATAGACATGATAATAACAACAACAACAACAATAATGATAACTGGAAACGTTCAATTTGTGAAGAAATCGAAGAAGGCGCCCGCCTGGTGGTGCGTATAACTGAATTTATTTAATTGTTACTTGTAAAAAAAAATTTAACAAATAAATAAATTTGGGAGCGCCCCTTTGCAGCAGTGGGCCCAAGCGGCCCCTTAGTTCGCTTGTGCCTGGGACCGGCCCTGGCTGGCTGTCTGCAGCACGCAGACAGATGAGTCAGAGAGTATGTAATTGGATTAGAATGGAATACTTTGCCTCGAACAGCGCACGACCTTTCGGGAACCATAAATGGTAGAGACGTAATTTTTTCTGCGTTTATTTCGTAACAGATCAAGGAACAAGACAAGCTACGGGTTAATTGCTGGAAATATTTGAATAGAGGTGTGAAAAAATCATGAAAACGTGTGTTTTGGATTTGCAGATGGCTTTTTGAAAACCTCTCCATAGGAAATGAATGGGGAGAGTTTGGGGTTGTTGCCGGTCTGAGGTGAAAAGGATTTGTCTTCCTGAAAACTAGCCGACAGGAGAAGGTCTGCATCGAAGCAGCATGGGAAATTGGTGTTATTAAAACATGATTAAATACTTCAATGTAGCATGAAAAAAATAAATATGTGAAAATGTTAAAGGCTTCAATACATGGTGAAATGTATTGATTTAAATTCAAAAATACTTATTTAAACCCAAAGGAAAATTAAATGTTGGGTAAAAATTCAAAACTCTGAATTTGCCATACCGGGTTTCAATCCTGTAGCCTCTTGATTGGTAGCCAAAACACCTAACCCACTGTACCAAAGACCAGTGCCATGCATAGCTCTGAATTATGGAGAGCTCAATTGTGTTGAAGACGTTAAAAATGAAATATGTGAATAACAATGTTAAAGGCATCAGAAAATGGTGAAATGTATTGATTTAAATTCAAAAATACTTATTTAAACCCAAGGAAAATTAAATGTTGGGTAAAAATATAACTTGAAATGGCGTGATAAGATAAATCTATAAATCCTACACCAATGAGGGTTACATTTCCTGAATCCAGACAAAAAGACCTACGATTTATAATTTATGTATGTAGAGTGAAAATTGAGCGAGTACACTGAAGTTGTTTGGTGTTTTTTGGTTAATTTTGACTTTGGGGTTGTTGCCAGTCTGAGGTGATTTGCGAAAAAATCTATAAGTCCTACACCAATGAGGGTTACATTTCCTGAATCCAGACAGAAATACCTACGTTTTGATGTATAATTTGTGTACGTAGAGTGAAAATTAAGCAAGTAAGCCAAAGTTGTTCAGTGTTTTTTGGATAATTTTGTCACCATGGTAACATGAAATGGCGTAATGAGAAAACGATAAAAGATACCCACATACCGTTTTCACTTCTGAATAGTTCAAAGATATATCTACAAACTGGAAGTTAAAGGGTGTTCGTAGGTGAAAGCATGACGACACAGTAGAGCGTAGGCTCCGCCATGCATTTTCAATGCATAGGCGGGCGCCTAATAATAATTACTAGAAAATTTCTAAAGAAATTTAATAAGGCTCCTGCCTTGTGGTGCATACCGTACCATAAAAAAATACTAACAGGAAGTAACATTGAGAATTTCAGGTTCCTAAGGTCTTCACAGCCCCGCAGCGGCCGTCAAAAAGGTGCCATGTTAAGTCAATGGAGCATGTCCCTGACCTCGTAGGAGCCTCTGGCTAGCAGCGTTATCATTGGAGACTTACTGACAGCTGCAGCCCTGTGTTACTCATCATTACCTTTATCATGTGGGGGACTGAGTGGAATGTGTGATTTTAGTGTCTTTGGAGCAGTTCTGCAGCATGTAGCAGAGGCAAAAACGGGTCAAAAATTAAAGTTTGACACCTCATAAAATAGACATGCTTTATCCGACATGGGCCAGATTTGTCGTGGAGCTTTCCTAAAAGGAAACACAGACTCTGTCATGCAGAAGTTGGTAGGTCCTTCCTATAGCTACTTCTGGTTAGCAACATGCTAACCATTAGCCACTAACATGGTTGTATTCGGTATCACCGGGTGATGGTACTCAGTTTGGTCCAAGTCCTGTAATGGGATGTGCCTCTAATAGGGAGAAAATACATTTTTTATAATGTCACCATGGTAACTCAAAATGGTGGGTGGTACAAAAAAATACTTCATGGGAACAGCACACATGTTTTGATATACTCACTGTGGGGATTATAAGTCTCCCACACTGGGATTCGATCCTGTGATCTCTTCCATGCAAAGCCTCTACTTTGTGTCTGAGCTATACTGTAGCCATATATGGAAATGTAAAAATCCTCTAAAAATGGTCCCGAACAAATCGCTGTAGCTGAAAATATAAGAGATATCAAAATAATTATTTCACTGTATCAGCAGGCTTTTGAGAACTATGGTGCTTATTTTTGTTTGTACAAAAATGGGTGTAGGCACAGCAACGATGTAAAAAAGTGGATCATGTGGAAGTATGCAGGTCCAAAGCGTTTTCAGGATTTTGCACATTCGCTACTCCCGAACAAATTGTTCCTGCAGCAAAACCGTAACAGTTATCCACAAAATTCCATTTTTGTGAGTGCCAGAAGGGTCTGGACATTCGTGTGTGAAAGTATCATGCCTGTACATCAAACGGTTAGGAGTAGCAGCAATGCGAAAACATGTATTTGGGATTTTCAGGTGTCATTTTTCAAAACGGCTCCATAGGAAATGAATGAGGAAGGATTTGACTTTGTGTGGCTCTGAGGTGATTTGCGAAAAATCTATAAATGCTACACCAATGAAGCTTATATTTCCTGAATCCAGACAAAAATTCCTACGTTTTGATGTATCATTTTTCTACGTAGAGTAAAAATTAAGCGAGTAATTCTGCCATTTTCTCCATTGATTTGTATGGGACTTTTTGCCGTGTTTTTTTGGCGAATTCTGTCACCATGGTAACTCGAAATGGCGTGAAGTACAAATAGCACACTTCACGACATCGAGACGCACGTTTTGATATATACTTTGTGGGGGTAGACCCTATGATTCTGGCTGTATTAACGGTGACGGAAGAAAAATAAATAAAGAAACCCTTATTGGGTGCATAGTAATAGGCACTGCCCATGCATTTGCATTGGAGGCAGTGCCGTTGAAAATGCTATGGCAGTCGCCTAATAAAAAAACCCGTTATTAGGTGCATAGCAATAGGTGCCTCCAATGCATTTGCTATGGCAGGAGCCTAATAAAGAAACCCGTTATAGACCAGTTCACGTGTGACGTCACGCGCTACATCCGGGTCCCGCAGGTAGGCAGAAACAGTACTGTTCTTGTCTACTACCATAACAAAACGGGTGAATTAGAGCGTGCTTTTAGTTTGTTTATTTTTGGAATCTAAACAATGCCTACGAATGGTTGTGCTCCCGGTTGCACACAGAGGCATTCCAAATCGTGGCATGTACGTTTCTTTCGTTTACCGAAGGACGAAGAAAGAAATGGATAATTTCAATGAAAAGGATGCAGACAGACAATCCCAATCGACTGTGGGAGCCATCATACCACGACAGAATTTGCAGTCTACACTTCATCTCCGGTAAATACAACTTATTTTTGCATTAGTCATTGTTCTACTTAAATCATTATATGAATAAAAAATTAGGATATATATTTAAGTCAAGACGTGAACGTCCGTTTCGTAACGATATACGTACATGTACAATGTATGCAAACCCTCTGGCATGAGTCTGTGAAAAGGATTAATAAGACAAAAACACCAAAATAATCCTTTGTGAACAATGTTTTTTTTAACCTACCAGTAGCAGGTCTTCCTCTCTGCTGAGGCGCTGTCTGTGTCCGACTCCGCTTTCGTATGTTACACAAACATGTCTGAACATGTCCCGATATAAAATGGTTGTAGCCGTCCAGTGATTTCATGGCTTTCATGCACTCTCATGTGTATTGGCCTGGTGTGTTAATAAGGTAGCATTTTGCATTGCAAATGCTATAGCAGTCGCCTAATAAAGAGTCTGTTTAGAGATGCATAGTAATAGGTGCCTCCATGCAAATGCATTTGCATGGTGGCGCAAATGCATTTGCTATGGCAGGCGGCTAATAAAGAGACCGTTTAGAGGTGGATAGTAATAGGTGCCTCCATGCATTTGCATCCTCATTGCAAATGCTATGACAGGCCCCTTATTATTATTATTAACAATAATAATAATAATAATAATAATATTTTTTGGTCTCATAAACCAAGTGTTACTGTACCTCGGAGGAGTGCAGTAAGGCCCTGAAGACTCTGCTTCAAAACACTGGCGTCGTCCTCCAAAACAAACCTCTTGCCATCTAAGGACAAACAAAAACAAAATCGGCTTCTTGTATTCACCTTCTGATATCTGATGTCTTGTTAAACTTTAGAATTCTCACACAGGTCTAATGCAAATGTCTTGTTTTGTTTTTAGTTTGAATTTATTTACAATTAAAAATTTTAGGCCTGGACTTCCTGAATAAACAAACTGGCCACATGGGGGTGCTATAATTCCAGGATTGACAAGGGCGCTTCATGAAAAATGTTTTTAGATTTCCCTTCGCAGATTTTCTCTTCTATAAGGGACATTGAAACCTTCAGGAAATTGTCTAGCAAGTTCCTTTTCAATGTTGCCACATGCTTGGCCAGGGTGAGGTATTGTGGTAAAGCCAGTATTTTACATCTGTTGCCCTCATCAAGTCCTGTAGCTACGCCTGGATGTTCATTTACATTCCAATGATAAGCAAAAGGTGATATATAATATGTATCTGAAGTTTTAGTTTTGCACCAATACTATTAGGCAACCAGACATCAGATTTTCAGCTCCTTGAAACCCATTGTGATGCTCAGTATTGCACCTATACAGACCTTTAATGTATTTGCATTGTACTAAATGGGTTGTTTTCAATGGACATATAGTATGTGGGTGAAACAGCCAACTCCAATTTCTTTCAAATTTTGGGTGAGGGGTGGGGGCTTACTTCGACTTTTATATCTGGTACTTTTATGCTTTTACTTAAGTAAAAGGTTTGCGTAGATACTTCTACAGAAGTACTTTTAAACCCTAGTATCTATACTTCTACTTGAGTAATAGATGTGAATACTTTTGACACCACTGGACTGGTCACAATTTGCATGGGATGCAAAACATGCAGATGTCGAGAGACTCAAAAAATTTAAAAACTTGTACTTTGCATTGTTTTATATTATATATATATAAAGTAAAATGGCAAGTGTTTTCAGGACAACCACAGTTAATTAGAAAAAGATTTTGGTTATGAAATTGGTTTATAACATTAGTTTATCTGTACTCACACTTGCCCTTTAAGTACATCATGGACTGAGGACCCCAGTGAATATTGAGCTAAAATTAAAAAAAAGATAACATTTTACTTATAGGAGAGGGGGTAAAACAAAACTAGCAGTGGGTTTGGAAGCATGAGAGTTTTACCTTCTGAGCATGATAGGACTCCACAATCAGGGAAATTACCAAGCTGCATGTCCAGATAAGTGTGGCTTTTGTCTTCTGAAACAGGAATAAACAAAAGGAAAATAATGAAACAAGTCATGAAGCTGCAGCTGTTGTGCATTTAGTTTGTAAGGTACGTGTGCCAGGGGATTTAGGGGGAAAATATTGTAAGTGTTCCAATATTAAACAGAAGAGGTCCCTGATTCCTCTCTAAAAATAGTTTAGTTGTCCCACAGGGATGTGCACTAAGTCCTTTTCATCTTTACTCTCTCCCGGCACACAGCCATACTTTACCATTCTGTTAATTGAAAGGCCAACTCTGAACCATAAATAAAACACCAATGATCCAAAGGCCATCGTGAACAAGTACTGAAGGGAAAAAAAAGTTTGCACGAAGAACATAAAATGTAAGCTAAAAAGGGAAAGGAAAGTGCCAAAGAACAAGCCAATTATTGTGTTTTTCACAGATGAAAATAACCTAACTTTCAATGTTATTGCTTCAAGTGTTGTTTGAACACATTCAGCCTTGTTGGACGTACTAAGTGCCATTACATGTACACATTCAATTAAAGAGCAGGATTGTATATGCACCCAGATATTTTAGCATTTTACTTTTACTGCCATCAAGTGTATAGTTGCATATGCTCTGCTTCCTCTCTCAGATGAAAACCACTTTAACAAAGATCCCTAGTCCTATTTGAATTATTTATTTTACACTATAACTGTCTCTGCTGGAAATACATATATTGTAACATTTTAGATTAATCCATCCAACAATGATTCCCAGGAAACAGAAAAGCAGACAGCAGCCACCACAAACTGGGACAATAACAATAGCTGGGAATTTACTACCATCTCAGGCCACGCCACCACCAGCATAACGTTAGAACCTGCAGGTGTGTTTTGTGCTCTTATAAGATACCTGAAGGTTCCTGCTCTGGCTCCTTATTGAAACACTTTTCGGCACAGTCCATGCCAAATTTTTAATACCTTAAAACCTTTGTTTATTTTAGTCAGTTTTGACACTTGGGTCTTCACAGTGAGATAACCTCCTTATTAAACTATTGTGCAGGAGAGACTACTGGCTGGCCTTTTCACTGTTCACCTCTAGTGTTTATATCTTACCTGCTCCTTTATGAAAAAAATAAAATAAATTTAATGCATTTTTCTGCATTAGTGGCCAGTGATTATTTCGTCTTCAGCCTCTCCCTCTCTGCTCGCCATTCTTTCTTTGTTTTTTTTACTTTCTCGCCCCATCTTACATGGTCTATAAGGGGTCTGGCGCACCACCTGCTGCGTATCTCTGTACACTGCATTTGATGCATTGTTGTGAAGTGCAAATGTAGTGGAGATTTTAATTTCTTTGCTCCACCTGCAGGCGGGTATGACGCATTATATGCGGGTTTTGCAGACAGGATGAGGAAGCGACAACTGTTTGTGAGGCTGACTAGAGAAGAAATTTTGGATCCAAAATCAAAGACAGTCGCACCCTAAAAATCTTCATCAGTGAGCGAGTCAGCATATAATGATGATGCTAATGTAGGCCATATAATACTGATGAAATGTATGCTTTAAGTTTAAGTTTGTTCAATATTTTATAAAAAGTCTTGTAGTTTTTAACTTCAACATTAAACGCATGTGACCATTTTTTAAAACATAAACTTACAATTGAAGGAAAGGTGGACTTTAACGCAAATTCTTAAACATTTAAATTTTAAAATACATTTTTTCGGTGCTTGAGATTTGCTTTACTGAAAAGTTACAGTTGAAGACAAGCAGATGTTTTGAGTTGAAAATGAAAATGTTTATATTGAAATAAAAAATTGATTGGGGAAAACATACAAGGAAAGTTTTCAGGAATAAAACACTTTTTAGATTGTTTAAAACTTTAATTGTATTTTTGAAAACACAAATAAATTACCTCTTCAATGCTTCTTTTGGTGTAAGAATCCATTACTGATTAAATGATATTTAAAACACAGTTTGTGATTTAAAAAACAAAACATTTACTCAATATTCCTTTAAAAGAATAGAGCTTTTAGTTTTCTTAAAAACATTGTCAAACTCTTGACTCATTTTCAGGAACTCAGTATTGTGTGACATTTCATCTAATTTGTTTTGTAAAATTATAAAAACAGACGCTGGAAAAAACAGCTTTTAGCCAAGGCAATACATAAAGAAAGACCTCCAGCAGCATTTCTTTAATTCCTCCTCTGCTGCTTTCTGTTGAAGACTTTTTTTCCCCCTTTGGAACACATTAATGCAGGGACACAGAACTCAAGGCATATATTTTGCTATAATAGCAAAACAGATTTTTTTTTATCATCGTCAGCTTTGTTTTTTAAATAATGCTGGTTTGATCTTTAAATGCTAATGAACAGCTCTGATTTCTGACCTGTATTTAAAAGCAACACTGAAAACAAGAGTTGATTCATTCAGGATTCATCATCACCACCTGATAATATTTAAAGACCAACAGGTTGCCGATCAATTTAGCCTTTTGCCACTTCAAACGTTTGCATTCTGATATTGGGACACACACCAACCATATTTAGTTTACACAAGTTGTCAAACCCTGGTATTTGTTTGATCTCAGCCATAGGATGCAAATGTAAACCATTTTTAGGTAATTTTTTTCTCAGAGCTTCTAAAAGAATAACTTAGTATGTTAAAAAATCCTGCAAAATGGTAACAAGCAGGTTAGATAAATAAATGATTAATATATTCCTGCAAATCAATAACCAAACTATAAAAAATTGTTGAATATATATTGTGTAATTTTGAATCATATTTAGATTTTTGTAGATTACGTTGACTGTTATAAACAACAACAAAGTAAATCTTACCATATTTCTGTCAATGAGCTCTTCAGTTTTACACATTAAAACAAATTCACTAGCAGACATTTTAAATGTGCATATTAACACACTTATTTTATTGAAACTGCTTTTAGAAAAAGCTTGCAATAAAAGAATACTTTAAACTGCACTCACCATATTTGCTGCAGCAAGAACAAGTGGCCAAGTCACAGCATGTGTTTGTGGATTGGAGCAATGTTCCAGGCTGCTTATATCCTCCATAAGGAGCGCTGGAAACAGGAACAGATTCGATCATCCTCCCCATGGGACCTGGCAGGACTCCTGTTTACTCAAAGGTTAAAAAAGCAGTACAAAAACAGGCTGATGTCATGACCGTAATCTGCACGTCATTGGATTCTCTGTTTGAGTCCTCCAAGTGTAAGTGATGCTGTCCTTGTAAGTGAACATGTTTTCTGTAAATTTTCTGTTGATTTCTATTTAGTTTAATATTTACAAAACTATATTAATCCACAGACTTCACTGCTCACATTTTAATCTTATTGGACTTTTGCTTTCCATGGTGAGTCAAGTAAAAACCAGATCACAGTTTCCAAGGATCTGGCCACATGAATTAGACTGACCAAGATTTTCCAATTGTCACAGCTATGAGTTCTTGATGAACTCAAACAGTATATGTAGGATTCGCTTTAAAAACGCAACAAATACTTTTTTGCGTAACATGACATACTTAATTTATACAAAAATAACTAATTTATTGTATGATTTTATTCCTTGTCAACTAAATGTTTTCTGACCAGTTTTGGTGAGTTCCTCATTCTTTCTTTAATGTGGTGGGGAAAGGATTACATGTGGGTCTGTGTATTTGTACATGAAAGCTGTTTATAGAGCCATCTGTGTGTAGGTGAAACAGGTTCTTGGATAATAGCAGTTACATGAGAAGGATGCAAATCAAATTTTTTCACTGAGAAAATAATTCTTTTTACAGACAGGATGTCTAAGTCTGTCACTAAAGGAGCTGCTCAGCTCCTCTACAGTCTGGTGCAGGGGGTGGAAGGTGTTGTCCATGATGGATGTGAGCTTGGACAACACCCTCCTCTCAGCCACTTCCTCCACAGAGTCCAGAGTGCAGTCCAGGACAGAAGTAGCCTTCCTCACCAGCTTGTTCAGCCTCTTTCTGTCCCGCTCTGTGCTGCCAGGAGCCCAGCAGACGACAGCGTAGAGGAGGGCTGAGGCCACCACAGAGTCATAGAAGGTCTTTTGCAGAGGTCTGCTCACTCCAAAGGACCTCAGCCTCCTGAGGAGGTGGAGGTGGCTCTGGCCCTTCCTGTACAGAGCTTCGGTGTTATGAGTCCAGTTCAGTTTATTGTTGACATGAACACCCAGGTATTTGAAACTCTCCACAGTTTCTATGTCCTGCCCCTAGATGTTCACAGGTGAGTGAGGTGGGGGTCTTCTCCTGAAGTCCATCACCATCTCCTTGGTCTTACTGGTGTTTAAGCACAGATGGTTCTTCTCACATCAGTCCACAAAGTCCATGATGACCGACCGGTACTCCAGCTCGTTCCCCTCAGACACACAGCCCACAATGGCCGAGTCATCAGAGAACTTCTGAAGGTGGCAGCTGTCCGTGTTGTAGGTGAAGTCCGAGGTGTAGAGGGTGAAAAGAAACGGAGACAGAACGGTGCCCTGGGGGGCCCCGGTGCTGCAGAGTGCCACCTCTGACTGACAGCCGTGCAGCCACACGTACTGAGGGCGGTCAGTGAGGTAGTCTATGGTCAGTGAGGTAGTCTATGGTCAGTGAGGTAGTCCATGGTCCAGTCAGCCAGATGTTTGTCCACTCCAGCGTCCTCCAGCTTCTCCCTCAGCAGCACCGGTCTGATGGTGTTGAAAGCGCTGGAGAAGTCAAAAAACATGACTCTCACAGCGCTCCCGGTGGTTTCCAGGTGGGTGAGCGCCCGCTGCAGCAGGTAGATGATGGCGTCCTCTACTCCGATGTTGGGCTGGTAGGCAAACTGCAGCGGGTCCAGGGTGGCGCTCACCACAGTGCGCAGGTGAGCTAGGATGAGGCGCTCCATGGTCTTCATCAGGTGGGAGGTCAGAGTAACTGGTCTGAAGTGGGCCGGTTCCCTGGCGTGCGACGTTTTGGGAACCGGTACCACACAGGAGGTCTTCCACAGGGTGGGCACCACCCCCTGGCTGAGGCTCAGGGTGGGCACCACCCCCTGGCTGAGGCTCAGGTTGTAGATGTAGCTGAGGACCTCACAGAGCTCATCTGCACAGGTCCTCAGCAGCCATCTTGGAAAAAATAAAAAATTACTACAAATGTCGAATCTACATGGCTTTTCCCCGCACTAAAGCATTGTTTAGTAATGTCAAACTGAGCAGGCAGACGTTCAGTGTCTGACCTCTTAAGGGAAGCTGCTAATATTCTGTTCTGTCTCTCTTCGAGGTCAGTCGTGTTTTTCTCTCCTCTCCAACTTTCACCCTTCTCCCCCTCTCCTGCTTCTACTGCTATGTCTTGTCTTTCTGAGCACTTTCTTCATATCAACCGATATCTGAAAAACATGGATCTGGTAAGCTGGTCTCTCAATGCTATTGATAACATTTTTTCGACGGGTAGGCAATGAAAGGGGGACCCGTTAGGTCCTGATTTGACTCATTTTCTGGAATACACCCTATATTCTTGGATGGAAAACGGTGTGTCTTTCGACTTTGTCATTCCTGGACGTTTGAAACGTTTGCATGTTTGGAATCAGGATACTTGGATTTCTACTTATTGGATTTGGTGCATTTTTGATGTATCAGCAAATACAGCGGATTTCGGTAGCCATTTAGCCTTTATCAGGCTGCCGGCTGCATATGGCGCGCTCACTAAAGCGGTGAACGGACAGTTCTGGAAGGGGAGGAGCACAGCTGAAAAGCTAGATGTGCTGGAACGCAGACTGGCTTCAGTGGTTGAACTCAAAGGGGTGATGGGATACAATCTGGAAGTGAAGCACGGTAAAGCAGAACAATTTGGTATATAATGACCTACTTGAGGAGTTTCAGTCAGGCTTCAGAGTTCATCATAGCACTGAAACAGCTCTGGTGAAGGTCACTAATGATATTCTCATGGCCTCAGATAATGGACTTGTGTCTATACTTGTCCTGTTAGATCTCAGTGCTGCATTTGATACAGTTAAACACAATATTCTCCTACAAAGACTTGAGCATACTGTAGAGATTAAGGGGAAAGCATTAGGCTGGTTTAAATCTCATCTGTCGGACAGATTCCAGTTTGTTCATGTTAATAATAAATCTTCCACAAACACAAGGGGCACCTGTGGAGTACCACAGGGTTCAGTCCTTGGACCAATTCTCTTTATTATATATATGCTTCCGATCGGCAAAATTATCAGACAGCATGGGATTAATTTCCACTGTTATGCTGATGACACTCAGCTATATTTATTCATAAATCCTGATGAATCCAATCAATTACTTCGACTGCAGTCATGTCTTGATGACATCAAAAGCTGGATGACTTTAAATTTCCTGCATCTAAATTCTGACCTGACCGAAGTTGTAATCTTTGGACCAGAGTCCTCAAAAAATAAAGTTCTTAATCAATCACTTAATCTGGGTGGCATTAACTTGGCCTCTGGTAATAAAGTAAAAAATCTTGGTGTTATTTTCAACCAAGACATGTCATTTAAATCCCATACCACCAGCGTGAATAACACGCTGGCGGTATGGGATTAGACATGTGGGTTTTATGGTTTCGTTTGTATGTTTTTCCATTTTGTTTTAAAATGCTGTTTAGTATTGCTGTATACTGTTTTTGTTTTTTTGTTTTTTGTATTTGTATTTTACTGTGAAGCACTTTGTGATTTTTATCTGAGAAAAGTGCTATATAAATAAATTTTACTTACTTACTTACTTACTTATGGGATTTATTTAATTTAATTTAATGACACCCGGTCACGCCGATCGGAGGTCACTAAAGTTGGTGTTGCTTCGGTGTGTGAGTTTGCTAAAGCAATGTCGGACTCCGTAATTTTCTCTGGTCCCCTGCCTGATCTGACCAGTGATGACATGTTTAGCCGCATGTCATCATTCAACCGCTGGTTGTCTAGGTGGTGTCCTGAAAACGACGTGGGCTACATTGATAACTGGAGAACTTTCTGGGAAAAACCTGGTCTGATCCAGAGAGACGGCATCCATCCTACTTTGGATGGTGCAGCTCTTCTTTCTAGAAATCTGGCCGGATTTATTAGTTCTCCTAAATGCTGACAACCCAGGGTCCAGACCAGGAAGCAGAGCCGTAGTTTAACACACCTCTCTGCAGCTTCTGTACTGTTACCCATCCATTATCATATTGAGACGGTGTCTTTCCCACGGCCAAAACTTAACAGATCAAAAACTGATCTAAAAGGAACAAATCATAAAAACCTAATAAAAATCAATACGGTTCACCTTGAACCTAAAAATAAAACAATTAAATGTGGTCTATTAAATATAAGGTCTCTCCCTCCAAAGACTTTGTTAGTTAACGAATTGATTTCTGATAAACAGATTGATTTGTTTTGTCTCACAAAAACCTGGCTACAAGAGGACTACGTTAGTATAAATGAGTCAACTCCCTCCAATTATTCAAATTTCCACATTCCCAGACCTGTGGGAAGAGGAGGAGGAGTGGCAACCATCTTTCAGTCTGATTTATTAATTAGTCCCAGGCCAATTAATAATTACAGTTCTTTTGAACATTTAACCCTCAGTTTCCCTCATCCAAACTGCAAAGCAATAAAACCTCTTCTGTTTGTTGTTTTGTATCGTCCACCAGGCCCTTCCACTCAGTTTTTGGATGAGTTGTCAGATTTCTTATCTGATTTGGTGTTAAATACTGATAAGGTTATTATAGTGGGTGATTTTAACATCCATGTTGACACAGAATGTGATAACCTTAGTGTAGCCTTTAAAACTATCCTAGATTCAATTGGTTTTGCTCAAAATGTGCATAAACCGACGCACTCTTGGCTCCATACTTTAGACCTTGTGCTGACATATGGCATTGATTGTGAAGAATTAATAGTATTTCCTCACAACCCTGTCCTATCTGATCATTTTTTTAATTACATTTGAGTTTAGTCTAACTGAGTTCTCCACCCCCAAAAGAGAGTTCCATTATAGTAGATCTTTATCGGATAATGCTGTATCAAAACTTAAAGAGTCTGTCCCCTTTTTAATATCCTCCGTATTGCAGAAATGCTCTGTAGATGGCAGCAATGTTGTTTCTTCCAATTCACAAATAGATGTCTTTGTAAACGGTATGACTTCGTCATTGCGTTCTGCATTAGACAATGTAGCTCCCTTGAAAAAGAAGGTGATTATTCACAGGAAGCTGGCTCCTTGGTTTAATTCAGAGCTGCGTTCCTTGAAGCACAATGTTAGGAAATTGGAGAGAAAATGGCGCTCTACACACCAAGATGAATCCTACCTAATCTGGAGGGACAGTCTATTGTTGTATAACAAGAACCTTCCAGAGTTAGAGCAGCATATTTTTCATCATTAATTGAGGAGAATAAGAATAATCCTAGATTTCTCTTCAGTACAGTTACCAAACTTACCCAGAGCCACAGCTCTGTTGATCCATCCATACCCTTAGCTCTTAGCAGTAATGATTTTATGGGATTCTTCATAAATAAAATTGATTCCATTAAAAATAAAATAATGGGCATCCTCCAAAACATGATTACATCGTCCTCAGTAAGTGAGGCAGCATTGGAGGAATCCTTAGAACCTGCGCAGTGTCTGAACTGTTTAAAAGCAGTAGAGCTTTCTGAGCTATCTAAAATTTTAGCTTCATCTAAACCTTCTACCTGTATGTTAGACACAATCCCAACCAAGTTGTTTAAGGAGGTATTCCCTCTGATCAGTGGTCCTATTTTAGACATGATTAATCTATCCTTGGTAAATGGATATGTACCACAGGCTTTTAAAGTAGCTGTTATTAAACCTTTACTTAAGAAACCATCTCTTGATCAAGATGAGTTAGTAAATTACAGACCTATATCTAATCTTCTTTTCTTATCTAAAATTCTTGAGAAAGTAGTTGCTAATCAACTATGTGAACATTTACAAAGTAATGACCTACTTGAGGAGTTTCAGTCAGGTTTTAGAGCTCATCATAGCACTGAAACAGCTCTGGTGAAGGTCACCAATGATATTCTCATGGCCTCAGATAATGGACTTGTGTCTATACTTGTCCTGTTAGATCTCAGTGCTGCATTTGATACAGTTGATCACAATATTCTCCTACAAAGACTTGAGCATACTGTAGGGATTAAGGGAAAAGCATTAGGCTGGTTTAAATCTTATCTGTCGGACAGATTCCAGTTTGTCCATGTTAATAATAAATATTCCTCAAACTCTAGGGTCACCTGTGGAGTACCACAGGGTTCAGTCCTTGGACCAATTCTATTTACCTTATATATGCTTCCGATTGGCAAAATTATCAGACAGCATGGGATTAATTTCCACTGTTATGCTGATGACACTCAGCTATATTTATCCATAAATCCTGATGAATCCAATCAGTTACTTCGACTGCAGTCATGTCTTGATGACATCAAAAACTGGATGACTTTAAATTTCCTGCATTTAAATTCTGACAAGACAGAAGTTGTAATCTTTGGGCCAGAGTCTTCAAAAAATAAAGTTCTTAATCAATCACTTAATCTGGATGGCATTAACTTGGCCTCTGGTAATAAAGTTAAAAATCTTGGTGTTGTTTTCGACCAAGACATGTCATTTAAATCTCATATTAAACAGGTTTCCAGAGTTTCCTTTTTTCACCTCCGGAATATCGCCAAAATTAGAAACATTCTGTCCAGGGGTGATGCTGAAAAACTAGTCCATGCATTTGTTACTTCAAGGCTGGACTATTGTAATTCTTTACTATCAGGAAGTCCACAAAATGCAGTTCAAAGCCTTCAGCTGATCCAAAATGCTGCGGCAAGAGTTCTGATGAAAATCAACAAGAGGGATCATATTTCTCCAATTTTAGCTTCCCTTCATTGGCTTCCTGTTAAATCAAGAATAGAATTTAAAATTCTCCTTCTAACGTATAAAGCCCTTAATAATCAAGCTCCATCATATATCAGAGCTCTGATTACCCCGTATGTTCCTAACAGAGCACTTCGCTCTCAGACTGCAGGTCTGCTGGTGGTTCCTAGAGTCTCTAAAAGTAGAATGGGAGGCAGATCCTTTAGCTATCAGGCTCCTCTCCTGTGGAACCAACTCCCAGTTTTGGTCCGTGAGGCAGACACCCTATCTATTTTTAAGACTAATGTTAAAACTTTCCTTTTTGACAAAGCTTATAGTTAGAGTGGCTCATGTTACCCTGAGCTATCTCTATAGTTGTGCTGTGATAGGCCTAGGCTGCTGGAGGACATCAGGGTCTAATTTTCTCACTCTACTGATTTCTACTGTTCTTCAGTTTTGCATTGTATTACATTGAAATGACTGTCGTCATTTCAGCTTTTAACTTTTTGCTCTCTCTCCTTTTCTTCATAGTAGGTACACCTGGTCTGGCGTTCTGTTAACTGTGACATCATCCAGAGAAGACGGCTCACCCGCTACTACCATCTAATGTAGAACAGATTACTAGATCAATGTGTGCTTCTGTTCTTTTTTGTTTCTCTTGTTGTGTCTCTGTTCTGTCTTCCGTAACCCCAGTCGGTCGAGGCAGATGACCGTTCATACTGAGCCCGGTTCTGCCGGAGGTTTTCCTTCCCGTTAATGGGGAGTTTTTCTTCCCACTGTCGCTTCATGCTTGCTCAGTATGAGGGATTGCAGCAAAGCCATGTACAATGCAGACGACTCTCCCTGTGGCTCTACGGTTCCCCAGGAGTGAATGCTGCTTGTCGGGACTTTGATGCAATCAACTGGTTTCCTTATATAGGACATTTTTTACCAATCTGTATAATCTGACCCAATCTGTATAATATGATTGAACTTGATTTTGTAAAGTGCCTTGAGATGACATGTTTCATGATTTGGCGCTATATAAATAAAATTGAATTGAATTGAATTGAATATGTGCAGAAAGTTAATACAGTCACTTCCCTTGACAGCTTGGGATCTGCGCTGTTCATGAGCGTTGGCCACTTTTCCAGGGTGCGTAAACATTGTTCATGGGAGCATTATCCCCTTGCTGGGGTACTGACCTTCTGGATGTGAGGCCGTATTGGGACTTCATGCCAGGCTGACTTGCTGATGCGAAACAATCCCTGGCCCAGGGCTCAGGGTAAGCAGCTGTAGGTGTTCAAAAAGTTCTGACATGTCCACCTCGTCTTTTTGGTCCTCTGCTCCTTCCCCCATGTCTGCACTGATCCGTCACAATGCCATCCGCATCCATGCGCAGGAACAACAAATCTGGAATCAAATGAACAGAAAAGCGGAAGAGGCGCCCCCCTCCTTTAATTAAATTAGAGACATTGTTTGGTGCAATCTGCCGCTTACTGTTACTCCCTTCCTACGTTGTTTTCCAATAACTGTAATTTTACTAACTTTTAGTAATGAACAAACTCAAGCGTTGTGTTTCTCCCCTCCTTTTGAGTCACAGGCAAATGGTGTATCAAATATAGTCCCAGCGAGCGTATCAGGAGTTAAGTTCATCAGCTGAGACACTGAAGAGGACACGCTGTCTAACATTATTTCTACAAATAATACACCCATAATGGACTGATTTGTTTTAGGATCCACACCTGTGTGTCTGATCCATCCTACTGATTTTTTCCGGTAGATGTTGTGAGTCCCAGTCAAACTTGGGAAGCTCTGCTAAAGTGAATAAAGAAAATGCTGTGTAACTACATCTATCAAGGAAGAAATTATAATAAAAAACACTAAAGTTACATTTTAAAATGGCTCTAAAATCAGTTTTGTGCCTTTGTTTAGAAAATTTTTAAGTAAAATTCTGCCAGCCACGATCGATCACCAGCAACGATGTTGAAAAGTTTATTCACCAGAAATTGCACATTACCAAATTAACAAATAGAAAATATTCCTCGGCTCCTAAATTACTTTCTAACAAGGGCATCTACATTTTGTGGGACTATGAAAATGTGGTTACATATAATGAATACTTTGGGGACCGTCCTGTAATAATTCCGTAATATTTTCTGTTTCTACTAGTTTCTGCCGTTCTGTAATATCAGTATCTATAATAAAATGATGCAAGCCATTAACATTTGTCATAGATTCCTCAATTTGAGCTGCTTCATTTGAGGATGACTTCAAAACTGACTCATGACTAAATGCAGGGTTAACAAAATCTGTCAAATCAACCGCAATATCTTTTTGCCCATACCATTAAG
Source organism: Fundulus heteroclitus (assembly GCF_011125445.2). Lineage (NCBI taxonomy): Eukaryota > Metazoa > Chordata > Actinopteri > Cyprinodontiformes > Fundulidae > Fundulus > Fundulus heteroclitus. Next base: position 3,153,768 of record NW_023396803.1, read on the forward strand.
CTTCATTTTAACCTTAACTTTTTACCTTTTTTAGTTTTGCTTACTCGTGTTTTCCCAGGCCTGCAAATGAGCAGAAGGGTGCTATCTTCTGCTCTTTATTTATCAGCTAGATTTAAGTCTGACAAATTATATCTATGTTATTTGTTATTATTATTTATGTATTTTAACTAGGGCTATCAAACAATGAAGACCTTTTAATCACTATTTTATCGCAAATTATATTTTATTTCTGAAAGTGTATAAGTTCATTAGGCATTTTAAAATGCTATTTTGCAATAGATAACGCTAATTAAAATTGGACTCTTACAGAAGGTATCTTCCTCTTTTTTGTTTTTTTCCCAATTTATAATGCCTCAAACAGATGGTTAATGTTCTCCCAAATTTTAAACAACTTTCCAAACTTCTAACCTCTTTCTAACTTTTAGGCCACAGTTTAAAATAAAAAATTACTCCAAAACTCACCAAAATGCAGCTGGCCGTGCGCTTCCCAATGCAACTCACCCAATCAGCTTGCAGCCAATACCTCAAATCGTTTTTTCTCCATTGAAACTTCTCCTGCACTTTAACAAACATCATTAATGCATCAACCTTTTTTTTCAATGATTTCCACATTCCCCTTAGTTTTTTACCCATATTTTAGCCAGATTCTTGCTCCATAATGAACACTTTTTACTTAACCAAATACACTCTGCTCCACAGCACTTCTCTTATCTTGGGGCCCATGCACGTGGGGAAATTGACACCCTCATGAGGACACATACACACACCCAAGCAGAAATGCACACAGAGACACCCACACTTTGCAGATCCGCAGGCTCAATCAGTCTGTGCTTCTCACTCACACTCCATGGGTCCCATTCACAACCGAGACATTCAAAATGTTGGACAAGACATAACAAACATTAATATTTAGACACAGACAGCTTTGCGCACAAAGAGGGTCTACACTAGTACCCTTCCGCTCAACGGAACTTTGTCTTATTTTAATATCTCCTTCTCTAACCGTTGTGCATCAGAATCCCCGTTCTGATGCTGGAAAACAATCCTATTGTTCTCCTGGGGCCCCTTTTAATTCTCCATTTTCTTCTCTATTTTCTTCTATTACAGCTCACCGTGTTAGGGTCTTGCTATTCCTAGCCTCAACTTAAAGATGTTACGTATTCTCGGCAGTTCTCTATTCCCTGCTTCTTTATGAGCGTCCCAAATTCTCAAGAGGTAGCGCAGCCTCTCAGCCCTAAAATCACCAGTTTGTCAGTCTGGTTTCCGTGTGGCCAATCCTCCGGACATATTTTTTGTCTTTGTTTTTTATCTTTTTTATTTTGTTTGATTTTATTTTTCGACAGCCTCACCACTTAAGGCTTCTTGGCTTTTATTCTCTTTTTGGTTTGTATCTTATTTTACGTTTTTTTGACGCAGACACATAAATCCTATTCAGTCCTTTCTCGGTTTCAACATAAATTCCATTCAATCCTATCATATTAATATCTCTGTTCAACCTCTGATATTTTGAGAAGAGAACGTCTCATCCACAGCACCACTTTCAATTTAGCCTAAACATCTAACATTTCGCCAATGGAGAATAAATGTCTCCTTACCTGTTTTGGGTCGACCCTGTGATGCTATTGACAAGACTCCCTTCGTGTCCAATATTCAAACAGTTCATCTGCTTACTGCTAAATCTGACGTCATGGCACCATGTTAAAGAATGGGTACACCGGCCTGCTCCTACACAGCTATTGAAAACCTATCTTACCCGGGTTCCAGATTTGGCCTCAAGTGAGAAAGCATTGATCAAAAGGTAGTAAAGGTAGAACAGTGTAATATGCATATTTAATTCATACAAGTTAAATATGGAGACAGAGTTTACGTTAACAATCAAGATGATTTCACAGCACGATGCAGAAGTCTGTCTCAAGTAAGTTTTGGAAAAACATTCTTTTTATCAACTTTAGAGCTCCTCCTGCAAAGCTCAGAGGGAGGATGGTTGACCCCCTCTCCTTCTGACCCCCCCCCCGGGGGGGCAATAAAACGCCCTGTTATTCTACCCAGCAACAGAGGGGAGACACACCTTCTGCCCTACTAAGATATTTTCTTAACACAGCCTAGAAGTACGTGGAGCTAAAAAGAGGGAAAACATCAGCAGCTGGATCATGCATACAGACACAGCGTGAACCCCTGTGTGCTTTAAATGTCAGACCATATAGGCTTGATGAAACTCAGCCTGATTCACCAATGAGGTTATAGATCTACACTGATAAACAAACCCATAGATTAATGTGTAACAGTGTAATAATACAGTCAATAATTTAAAACTACTTTATTTTAATGGGCTACACAGTGGCGCAGTGGGTAGCGCTGTTGCCTTGCAGCAAGAAGGTCCTGGGTTTGAGTCGAGGAAGCCGGAGTCCCTCAAGTACTCTGGCTTCCTCCCACAGTCCAAAAACATGACTGTATTGGCTTCTCTAAATTGTTCTTAGGTGTGAGTGTGTGCGTGCATGGTTGTTTGTCCTGTCTATGTGTTGCCCTGCAACAGACTGGTGACCTGTCCGGGGTGTACCCCGCCTCTCGCCCAGTGAACGCTGGAGATAGGCACCAGCAACCCCCGCGAACCCATGAGGGATTAAGCAGCTCAAAAATTGGATGCACAGGGAGAACAATAACATGTTATTGTTCAGCGTTATTCCTCCCCAATAACGCCTCCCAGCTCCGCCCTGGCCCCTGAAAATTAGCATAATCTCACTCTTAACTTTTGATAAATGTTGAGAGGTCTGTCCTAAAGTTATACAAGACACAATTAAATCGACATTAATGTTCCACATTAATGCAATAATAACGCTCATAGCACTATCGAACGATGGCGGAGCGAAATGAAACAAACCATATGTTTAAAACAAACCGTAGGTACGCTGTCTGTTATCTGGGAAGCTAATAGCATTATGCTAGCAGACATTCCGCGCTAATTTGGAAAGACATTAAGCTCCATTTAGTTGTAATAATCGGACCGGAGAACACAAATATTATTATCCCATTTATGTATAAAACCCTTATGGAAATACGGTTTGTTATAACTGTAAAAACACACTCATCAGCAACGCTTGGTTTCAAAGAAGCTAACGGGAGCTATCCTGTAAGCTCACTCAAGCTTTAAAAACACAGTGAAACCATAAATAACCTATTTAACTTTCCCTGCTCAACTCTGCCAAACCTGTCTGTGTCTTCGTGTCAGTTCAGTTCACTATGGGCATCCAGTTGAAAGCAGTGGAAGCAGCGAGGGTGAAGGCTGGTTGGGTGAAGGCTGTTTGTTTGACCAGCTATAAGTGGCTACGTGGCTGGCTGAAACGTGGCTGTGAGGAGGCGCCTCCTGGGTCCTTCATGCAGGTCTCTGGCCTGTGAAACTCAGCACTGTAGCATGTGGAAGCGGGGATTGCGGCATGGTGTCTCTGCATTCCTGCTGGATAGTGGCTTGGGTCCCAGGTCAGCTTTCTCCTGCACAGCTAAGGCTATGTTCACACTGCAGGTCTTAATGCTCAATTCCGATTTTTTTGTGAAATCTGATTTTTTGCATGGTCGTTCACATTTCCAAATATATGCGACTTGTATGTGATCTCCTGTGTGAACTGAAAGCGTTCAACCTAAGTGTCCCACATGCGCATTAGAGGAAGCGATGACGTCACACGTAGCAAGCGTCCTCAGTGTTTGCGGAAGTAGACATGGATTATAATGCTGGCGCGCATTAATTAATTATCCATCCATCCATTTTCCAAACCGCTTTATCCCTCATGAGGTCGCGGGGGTTGCTGGTGCCTGTCTCCAGCGTTCACTGGGCGGGAGGCGGGGTACACCCTGGACAGGTCGCCAGTCTGTCGCAGGGCAACACAGAGACAAACAGGACAAACAACCATTCACACACACACCTAAGGACAATTTGGAGAAGCCAATTAACCTAACAGTCATGTTTTTGGACTGTGGGAGGAAGCCGGAGTACCCGGAGAGAACCCACGCACGCACAGGGAGAACATGCAAACTCCATGCAGAAAGACCCAGGGGTGTACTTGAACCCAGGACCTTCTTGCTGCAAGGCAACAGTGCTACTCACTGCGCCACTGTTGCATTAATTAATTAATTTATTTATTTTCTAACTGGAGTTTCCCTTCATTGACTGCTCTTCTCATTGTACTGTAGTCCGCTATGGGTGTCGTCTTTCTTCCCGCTTCTGCATAGCAGGACGCAGAATAGTGACATTTGTCGAGTATCGGTGACGTACAGGTCGGATAAATGCGACCCGGCCGTACAGACACAGGTCGCATTTGAAAAGATCAGATACATATCGGATTCAGGACCACATATCCAAGTGGCCTGGGTCGCATTTTAAAAAATCCGATCTGTGCTGTTCAGACTGTCATAAAAAGATCAGATCCAGGTCGCATATGGGCAAAAAAAATTGGAATTGGGTCACTTCAGGCTGCAGTGTGAACGTAGCCTTAGACAGACCACCACTGATTTGATCATGATGTTAGTCTCACAGAAAGCAGACTTTACTCAGCCTGGCCAACCCTGCAGATGCTTGTGAGTCTTTGAGCCCCGTGCAGCCCGCATCGGTGATTGGTCTCCCCAGCACGGACTCTCTCCTTGAGGGTCCACAGGCAAAGAGGAAGATAAGTCTGGTGTAGCTTGGTTTCATAGCAACAGCATCCTGCTGAGGGGGGCAGTTCTTTGTTGCCTGTAAAAGTCTCACAGTTCTTAGCTTACAACTCAGTCGGATATTTCCGCATGGCTTGATTGCACAACAACCCTATCTTAACTATTGCTTATGGTATAAATAAAACAAAGTAAGAATGAAAAGAAACTCAACTTCATATTCGGCTATTTAATAAACTACAAAATTCAAAGTTTTACAAAGATCAGAACAATTTTTAAACACCACAATACAGATTTTAGAACATGCAAATATACTTAACCTGTTTTGCTTGACTAGGTTCAATTTTACAAAAATACTAGGGTTTAGTATTTTTCTAGTTCTACATTGAAAGTGTTAGTGTGGGCTGTAGCTGAACATAGCCTTGACAATCTCTGAGAGACAGTGTCCAAACTTGATCAAGATCAAATGCTGACCTATAGTAAGCATCTGGGCCTCTCTCTCAGCATCCTCTGCCTGAGCCAGCAAACACGTACACACAGTCTCCACCAGTTCATGGGTCAACACTGATGCAGAACATCTGATAACACACAAATATGAGGTTGTATGTTCACAAGGTTAAAATAAAGATGTACTTTTATGTTTAGTTATGTTTTATTAAATAAAATTAGGCAACGGCCCATGCTATCAGCAACATGTTAGAGAGGTAGTAACTCTTCCAAGGATTAGTTTAAATACAGCAATTACCTATCAGGCTTTCACACAACATCCCATGAAAAACATTTACCACAGAGGACGGACAAAATTTCAGCAGTGGTCCATAAGAGTGTGACCAATGAGCTATTTAGCGCAGAATTTAGCGCAGCAGTTTAAAAAAAATAAATAAATCACTGAAGTTTTAATGATCAGATGTACTATAGGGCAAGCAGATTATTTGCTTGCCAAAAAATTAAAATCTAAAACCCATCAGAATCAAATAATTATTTATACTGGTTAATTTGACCAAAATAAGTAATGCTATTTTGTAAACTTCAGTTAAATTGGTCAAAACAGGAAAAAATACCAGTACTGCCCTCATTGCATTTTCACATAATTTCATAGCAGAGAGCTTGTTATCCTATAAAAAGAATGGACATTACTGAAGGCGTATTGTGAATTGCTTCAAAATAACTGTCCGTCCGTCCGTCTTCTTCCGCTTATCCGGGGTCGGGTCGCGGGGGTAGCAGCTTCAGTAGGGGGCCCAGACGTCCCTCTCTCCAGCCACTTGGGCCAGCTCCTCAGGAGGAATCCCAAGGCGTTCCCAGGCCAGCCGGGAGACATAGTCCCTCCAGTGTGTCCTGGGTCTTCCCCTGGGCCTCCTCCCAGTGGGACGTGCCCGGAACACCTCACCAGGGAGGCGTCCAGGAGGCATCCTGACCAGATGCCCGAGCAACCTCAACTGGCTCCTCTCAACGTGGAGGAGCAGCGGCTCTACTCTGAGTCCTCCCCGGATGACTGAGCTCCTCACCCTATCTCTAAGGGAGAGCCCAGACACACTACGGAGAAAACTCATTTCAGCCGCTTGTATCCGGGATCTCGTTCTTTCAGTCACGACCCAAAGCTCGTGACCATAGATGAGGGTAGGAACGTAGATCGACCAGTAAATCAAGAGCTTCGCCTTTTGGCTCAGCTCTCTCTTCACCACAATGGATCGGTACAGCGCCCGCTTCACAGCAGACGCTGCACCAATCCGCCTGTCGATCTCCCGCTCCATCTTCCCCTCATTCCTGAACAAGACCCCAAGACACCTGAACTCCTCCACTAGGGGCAGCACATCCTCCCCAACCCGGAGAAGGCACTCTACCCTTTTCCGGTTCAAGACCATGGTCTCGGATTTGGAGGCACTGATTTTCATCCCCGCCGCTTCGCACTCGGCTGTGAACCGCTCCAATGAGAGCTGTAGATCACGCCCTGATGAAGCCAATAGGACCACGTCATCCCCGAATAGCAGAGACGCAATCCTAAGGCCACCAAACGGATCCCCTCAACACCTTGGCTGCGCCTAGAAATTCTGTCCATAAAAGTTATGAACAGAATCAGTGACAAAGGGCAACCTTGGCGGAGTCCAACTCTCACCGGAAACGAGTCCGACTTACTGCCGGCAATGCGGACCAGACCCCTAGTAGGGTCACCCAAGGCAGACAGGTCCTAGGTGAGGGATCAGACAAAGCGCAGCCCAAAATGCCCCTTATGATGAGTACGATTATTGGACGTGTTCTCTCGCCCGGACGCGGGTCACCGGGGCCCCACTCTGGAGCCAGGCCTGGAGGTGGGGCACGTTGGCAAGCGTCTGGTGGCCGGGAGCTTTTGCCCATGGAGCCCGGCCGGGCTCAGCCCGAAGAGGCGACATGGGTCCCCCTTCCGATGGGCTCACCACCTGTCGGAGGGGCCAAAGGGGTCGGGTGCATTGTGCAACGGGTGGCAGTAGAGGGCGGGGACCTTGGCGTTCCGATCCTCGGCTGCAGAAGCTGGCTCTTGGGACGTGGAATGTCACCTCTCTGGTGGGGAAGCCTGAGCTTGTGCGCGAGGTTGAGAACGATGGCGACTAGAGATAGTCGGACTCACCTCGACGCACCGCTCTGGCTCTGGAACCAGTCTCCTTAAGAGGGGCTGGACATTCTTCCACTCTGGCGTTGCCCATGGTGAGAGGCCGAGCTGGGGTTGGCATACTTGTTGCCCCCATCTCGGTGCCTGCACGTTGGGGTTTTCCCCGGTGAACGAGAGGGTGGCCTCCCTCCGCATTCGTGTGGGGGGACGGGTTCTGACTGCAGTTTAGATTACCCACCCTTTTTGGAGTCCTTGGAAGGGGTACTGGAGAGTGCCCCTCCTGGGGACTCCCTCTTTTTGCTGGGGGACTTCAACGCTCACGTGGGCAATGACAGTGGGACCTGGAGGGGCATGGTTGGGACGAATGGCCCACCTGATCTGAACTCGAGTGGTGTTTTGTTGTTGGACTTCTGTGCTCGTCATGGATTGTCCATCACAAACACCATGTTCAAGCATAAGGGTGTCCATATGTGCTCTTGGCACCAGGACACCCTAGGTCGCAGTTCAATGATCGACTTTGTTGTTGTTTCATCTGATCTGCGGCCGCATGTCTTGGACACTCGGGTGAAGAGACGGGCGGAGCTCTCCACTGACCACTACCTGGTGGTGAGTTGGCTCCGATGGCGGGGGAGGAAGCCGGTCCGACCGGGCAGGCCCAAACGTACTGTGATGGTTTGCTGGGAACGTCTGGCAGAGTCCCCTGTGAGGCGGAGCTTTAACTCCCACCTGCGGGAGAACTTTAAACACGTCCCGAGAGAGGCGGGGGACATTGAGTCTGAATGGACCATGTTCCGCGCCTCTATTGTTGAGGCGTTTAGTCGGAGCTGTGGCCGCAAGGTTGTCGGTGCATGTCGCGGCGGCAACCCTCGAACCCGCTGGTGGACACCAGCGGTGAGGGAAGCCGTCAAGCTGAAGAAGGAGTCCTACCGGGCTTTTTTGGCCTGTGGGACTCCGGAAGCAGCTGATGTGTACCGGCAGTTGAAGCGGCAGGAGGCTCAGCTGGTCGCCGAGGCAAAAACTCGGGCGTGGAAAGCGTTCGGAGAGGCCATGGAGAAAGATTTCCGTACGGCTTCAAAGTGATTCTGGTCCACAATCCGGCGTCTCAGGAGGGGAAAGCAGTGCAGTACCAACACTGTTTACAGTGGGGGTGGTGTGCTGCTGACCTCGACTCGGGACATCGTGTTTCGGTGGGCGGAATACTTCGAAGACCTCCTTAATCCCACCAACACGTCTTCCATTGCGGAAGCAGAGCCTGAGGACTCTGGGTCGGGTTCTCCCATCTCTGGTGCTGAGGTTGCCGAGGTTGTTAAAAAGCTCTTCGGTGGCAAGGCCCCGGGGGTGGATGAGATTCGCCCTGAGTACCTTAAGGCTCTGGATGTTGTGGGGGCTGTGTTGGTTAACGCGGCTCTGCAACATTGCATGGACATCGGGGGCAGTTCCTCTGGATTGGCAGACTGGGGTGGTGGTTCCCCTATTTAAAAAGGGGGACCGGAGGGTGTGTTCCAACTACAGAGGAATCACACTCTTGAGCCAAAATAACTCTTGAATTGGAAAAAAAAATTTTTTAAATGAAATAAAGTTTTGTCCCTAAAGAGGACATTACTTAAATACAACTAATTATACACAACAATGGCCCTAAATTATAATGTTTTACAGGGAACCATGTCTCCAGAACTTCAAACACAAGCCCAATTTCCGGTCAGTTTTAAGGCTGCAAAACCATGTTTTTTGCACATTCAGTATTCTATTATGTGGTTAGTAGTGCTGCGGATTAATAACATTATCAGAGTTTGTGAGCAAAAATGCCTTTAGTCTGGTCTTTAATGAGTGTTTATCTATGTACATCTTGGTTCCTGTGTTATTGTGGTTTTACTGTTTCAAAGTGTTCAATTAACTACCTGTTTTCATGATTACGAGTTTCTTTGTCATCTTAGAATTTGATAGTTTTAGTCATGTATTTGGTCTGAGAAGTTCTGTGTGACATGCTCGATGTTTCCTTGTCCAAACAACTTTTGTCAGCTTTGTTGCTAATAAACCCCAATAATATTGACTTGGCCTACTTTTTACTTCTGTTTGGGTTCTCTATCTCCATCACCCCTGACAGCATTAAAAAAAGTTTGAAAATTAGTTTGAAAGATTTTCTTTTTTACTCCAAATGCCCATTCTGGTCTCAAGAACAAAAAATCCTAAGGAAATTCCAACCTTAAAGAAAAAATCTTGCTGCAAACTGTTCCGAGTTAAAGATGGGAAACTCACGTGTGCCTCACTTTCCCCACATTCTCTTTGTCACCCACTTGAGAGTTGTCTGTATGGTTTAAACAGCCAACACATTTGCAGCTGGAGGAACACTGGATGTTAGCCTGCAAAGAAATAAGAACGAAAAGTCAATTTCACTGATGATTGGCAAGATCAAATTTAACACAATTATCAGGGTGTGTTAAAGCTGTGTGGAGAAGATCGGCAAAATAATGTTGTGGTGCTGAAAAAAATTAATGCAACCTTAAAACTACTGTTAAGAGGACCGATAAGGCTGAAGCCCGTCGGTCCGCGAGGACCGTCCGACACAGCCCCAGGGCCATTTTCATACCGGGTTTCAGTACCCATCCCTACCTGTGAGCTGAATTTTTCTTCCCACGAATAAAGTTGTCCGTAGGGACATTAGCTATTTCACCAATTAACAGCGCCCACCCGTGCTGCAGCATGCAAAAAAAAAATTTCTAAATTTTTCTTTATAATTTGAGAGTTAACATTTTAAACAAAACATTTTTTTAAAACAACTATGTATTTACTTTGCTGTAATTGTTGAGACTGGATTGAATTTTATTCTGTTGGATTGTGCTTCCTCTGCTATCAGGTCGTGTCATTTCAGGTAACCCACATAAATAAACTAGTTGTCTAGCTGTGACAAGGGAATTTGTCTCTATGAAAAGAGGGTTCCTAGATACCATCACAAAAGGAATTTTATTGAATGAACAAAAATTATGTCTGATATCAAAATAGACAGCTGAAGAAATATAACATCAACAGATACAAAGTAAGAAACAAAAACAAAGAACTACCTCAAACCCTTAATGTGGAAACATAATGTATTAAAGAAAAAAATCATCAAAATATAGAGTTATGATTGTGGTGTGTGTGTGTGTGTGTGTGTGTGTGTGTGTGTGTGTGTGTGTGTGTGTGTGTGTGTGTGTGTGTGTGTGTGTGAGGGAGGGAGGGATAGGAAAGTAACCTCATAGCATTCACAATAGTTCTTCAGGCATCCTGAACGTTTACAGTTGCAACCTTTGTTGTACCAACTTTTGGCCTTTCCAGACTTCCAACCGACAATCTTTGGAGACTTGAAGGCTTTCGGATTTCGACCTAAATGTAACTACAAAAATCAGAAAACAAGAAGAAAGAAGAAAAAAATGATTGAGAATTAATCCGTTTTTTTTCTTGCACATAATAAAATCTAGACAGAGAAAACTCAGGAATATTTGAACTTTATATTTGTTGAATTCAGTCTTTGTTCAGTCAGTTATAGTACTTATTCTTTATATTGTTATTGCAACATATACATTTCAAAAAAATTTGTCCTCTACAATAAACCCATTCCTTAGCAATGAGGAGGGCGCAACGTGATGCCAATGTGAACCCTTTCTAAGACGCAATTGCTGTGCTCGAACCACTAGGCAATCACTCACAACTCCAGAACCAAAGCCTAAAATATGAGATTTATTTAAATGAAATCATTACCAAATCATTTGTTGTGTGGTTGCACATGCGGCCATCACAAGTAAGATTATTGAAAAAGCTGTGTTTCAACAATTAAACACCTTCTTAACTACGACCAGCTACTTTGATGTTTTCCAGTCTGGATTCCGTGCTCACCACAGTACAGAGACCGCCCTGATCAAGGTTTTTAATGACATCCATATAAATACAGACTGTGGAAGAACCACCGTGCTGGTTCTATTGGACCTCAGTGAAGCATTTGATACTGTCGATCACTCCATCCTGTTAGAGCACTTGGAAAACTGGGTAGCACCTCCTCTGGGGTGTTTCTCTTCAGCATGGACAGGGAAGATGGTCAGAGTTGATGGGAAGATGGATGGAACCATATACAGGGCAATCTTGGAAGAAAACTTGAGACTGAGACTTGGGCAGAGGCTCACCTTCCAGTAGGACAACAACCCTAAAAATAAAGCCAGGGCTACAACGGAATGGTTTAAAACAAAACATATGTTTGAATGTCCCAGTCAAAGTCCAGACATAAACTCAATCTATGGCAAGATTTGAAAACTGCTGTTCACAAACATTCACAAACATTCTCCATCAGCTTGACCGTTTTGCAAAAAAAATGTATTTTAAATTTCAGTCACTAGATGTACAAAGCTGCTAGAGACATACCCTAAAAGACTGGCAGCTGTAATTGCGGCAAAGAGTTGTTCCACAATGTATTAACTAGGGGGGGCTGAATAAAAAATGTCCTTTTCAGTTTTTTATTTATAAATAAATCATGTATAATGTTCTTACTTCAAAATTGTATACCACTTTGTGTTGGTCTTTCACATAAATTTCCAATGAACAATATTTATGTTTGTGGTTGTAATGTGACAAAATGTGGAAAGGTTCAAGGAGTAAAAATATTTTTGCAAGCAAACGTGTGCCAAGAACGTATAAAAACCCTGCACACTATACACAGGCACAAGCAGCTTGAATATTTACCACAAAGTAGGATGGATTCATGCTTCTGATCCTATCATCTGGATTTTGTAGCAAAAAGTGAGACCAATCAGATGGGAGAACATTTTTCTAAATTGTTGTTGCCTAATTTTGGCATGTGTGTGAATTGTAGTCTCAGTTTTCTGATCTTAGCTGACACCAAGTGTGGTCTTCTGCCATCTGGTATAGTTTATCTGCTTCAAAGATTGATACGTTGTGCATTTAGAAATTATATTCTGCCTAGCACCTTCCAGGTCAAAAGGAATAACTAGTCCCCTCAGCAAGTTCTGGATTTTTACTTAGGTGTGCTCTTAGTGGGACATGCCCAGAAAACCTTCAAAGGGAGGTACCAAGAAGGCATCCTGATCAGAAGCCTGTATGACCTCAACCTCATTCTCCAAGGCTGAAGACTGCCATTTTAGGAAGGAAGCTCATTTGAGGCCCTTGGATCTGGGATCTTATTCTACCGGCCTTGTTCCTAGATGGATAGATGGTTCAGAAAATTAAGGGAACATCCTTTTTATCTCTGTTCTTTTTTCACCAGAACAAACAATAGCAAACATGCTTAAATCGGAAACAACCGGACTTTCACTCAGTTCTTTATGAAAATGTTTCAACACCTATCGATCTGGTGCAAGCCTAAATTGCCAGAATTGACAAAGACTCCTGGATAGGAGTCGAAACATATTCAGAAAAAAATTAACGAAAGTCCGGTTGCCTCCGAGTTAAGCCTGTTTGATGTTGCGATGATCCGGATAACAGAGAATTTGCACAGGCATATTTTGGGATTATTTCAAATTCAATGAACACAGAAATAGAAAAGTAAAAGAGAAAGAATGGAAGAGAGAAAGGTGAGGCAAAACATTAAAAGGGAGAAAAGGTGACAAAATAGAGCAGAAGAAAAAAAGAGAGTGCAAGATAACATTATCTGAGTCTGCTTCCATGCCTGTAGAAAGGTATAGATATAGAAAGAACAACAAAAAACAACAGGAAAAATATCACACGCACAAACAACTAATTTGGTCAACAAGAACCACCAATGCACCAGTGTATCAAGACGCCAGCCACCGGCAGGGCACCTGACGGAGAGATCCACATCGGAGAGATCCCATCTCCAGGCTGGAGGAGAGCAGGCCACCCGAGCCACAAGCTGAGACCAGGGCCAAGATCTGCTTCAACCTGGGCAAACCCAGTCCACACCACAACCCCCTGCCTTGATTCCAAGCCTGATGACCCCCAAACCATCCATCCAGAGACAGGGCCAACATAATTTGAATGAGCCAGCCAACCAGACTTTAACTATCACTCTAGATAGCAAGATACTTGAACTCCTTAGCGAGAGGCCGAACCTGAACAAAAATTCTCAACCTTCCTCAAGAACCAAAGAGAGCAGTCAATCTTCTCCAGCTGAGTACTATATCCTCAGACTTAGAGGAACTGACTTCCAACCAGACAACCTTTGTACCTACTGGAGGTTATGGCCTGAAGACTTCAACAGAACCACGTCAACAAAAAGCAGAGAGCCTGGCGCTCTCAAACCTGACACCTTCGACAACTACACTTGGAGATCCAGTCCACAACCAACTCATTCTCACTGAAAAACATAACAGGCCATAGAAAGGGTTGAAAAGGAATGGAAGTATATGGAAGTTAAAGCAAGGTCCTCACCTTGCAAAACAAGGATGAGAGCGAGAGAGACACTTATCTGCTCCAAAGTTTGCCTTACGGCATTAAATTTGGGGCTTTATAAGAGGATGTTTTTTCCTCTGCCATGGTGGGATCGACAAGAAGGAACAGTGAAAAAACACAGACTTTTGACCACTATGAAATTATTTTACTGATCATTCATGCTGATTGATCTTTGGTCAGGGGAGCGGGCAGCCCCCGCTACCGTTCTCCTACACACGATGGTTTGATCAGTGGCCATCAGCATGTTTTTTACACCAAACACTCTTTAGAGAAAAAAGCTTGTCTATGTATAGAAAGCTGAAGTGTAATTTTTTCACCCTCAGGTGTAGTTCATGATTTGTAAATAGTAAAACTGTATTTCGGTTTGACCCACTCCATCCATAGTGGCTGTTAATAAAAATGCCTTGGAGAAATAAAAACTTCTTGCTTTTTCTTGCCCTTGGCCATTCACTGAAAAGCGTGTTCACATCAAAACTCGGTGTAACCCTGCTCTTGAACAGGGCCGGAGATACCTGGGATGGCCTTAAAAATATATATATATATATATTGCTGAAACGTTCGCAAACAGGTGGAGCTAAATAGAGCAGAGTAGTGCCCCACTACAGAGTAGAGTATTGGGGAACTTCACATTCAGCACCCTGACTATTATCACTGGGGTGTGTGATCTCCTCACGGCTCATCTCCCTCTACACCAATGAATGCAACTCAGGAGACCCATCAGTCAAACTGCTGAAGTTTGCTTATGACACAATGGTCATTATGCTCTTACCGGATGGTGATGAGTCGGCCTACAGATGGTAAGATGATCAGTTGGCTCTCTGGTGCAGTCAGAACAACCTGGAGCATAACACGCTCAGAACTGTGGAGATGATCTTGGACTTCAGGAAGAGGCCCCCACTCTGCCCCCCATCACTATACTCTACAGCCCTGTGTCTGCTCTCTCTGATCTTTGACATCAACAAGGCATTTTAGACTGGACAGCTGCTATTTACAGGAGATTTTATATTTTTCTGACCATCTTCTGTAAACTTGGAAGATGATACATTAAATTCTGGTAGGTCATCTGCTAATCTTGCAGATTAGCATCTACATTCAATACTTAGGCCACCACATTGTTAAAGAATTGACCTACTGCAGTCACCCCAGATTACTTTGCTGAATAATGTGGTGTTTCTATTGTAGACTTCTGTAGTAATAAAAAGACTCTTGAAACTAAAACTATATTTGACCATATTTGATCTAAAAGGTAGAGGGATATGTACAGCTTCAGTTCTGGACTCTCATACACAACAATGCAACGGGCAGATTACCGGACGCCAGAGAGAGCCCCGTTCATTCCTCACACAGACATTACGTAGGACCAATTGTGTACATCCATCCAAGGGTGTGCACAGTATGATATCAGTGTGATATCTGTAATTTCCATGGTAACCGACTTTGCAGTCCAGTCTCGGTAATCTCATAATCCCTAACAACATGATCAACAATCTTGCATTCAAATTTACTTACATCTTCTTTCTTTCCCATTTTGATGATTGCTTTGAAACTAAGCAAGCAGTTGTTACATCTAGATGTTCAAATATATTGAGTTGTTGCCACATGACTGGGTGATTCACTATTTGTGATCACAAGCAATAATTATACATGAATCATAATATTAATAAAATGGCCAATAGGTACATGTCCTTCAATGGATGTTTAAATACCTCGACAGTACTACTGTAACATCAGGGTTCTCGCCAGCGCATTTCAGAGTAAGGAGCCATCAACTGTCACTTGTCAAAATTATGTGTACATTAGACCATACAACAGGAGCTAACGCTAGCTGTTATTAGCTTAAGGGCCAGCCCAACGACGGGGTTTTGTTGGTGTTCTGCACCACATAACAAACCCGCAAAAGTCCCGGGAATACCTTGGGATTCCTGGTGAGAACCCTGGACATATTATATCTAACAGTCTTTCAAAAGACTGTGTGAACCAGAGGACTTAGATTGTCAAACCTTGATTGCTTCATGACGCTCCATTTCATGTTCTTCATTGTTGTGGCAATTAGAGCAGTCACAGTTGCTGCACATCACTCCATTAGCGAAACACTCACAGTAGCTTAAAAAGACAAAAACAAAAAATAACTTCCTGTTGTCTCTGTGAGCTACCTGATCGCATGTGGCTTTAAGTGAAATAGCAAAGTAGAATTCAGACAGACTCTGACACAAACTAGAGAAAATATTTCAGACGGATAAGTCAAGCTGAATGAATTAAAAATAACTAATTTTTAGCACAAACAATTAAAGTTAGAGCAATGGTAAGTTATTGTGTAAAAGCTAACAGCTATTTACGTCAGCATTCTAAAAAGATAACTAAACTTGACAGTAAATACAAGATGGTTGACTCACAGTTTGAGGCACCTCGATCTGGTACAGTGGCAGGGCTTCTTGGATCTCAACTCCCACAAAGCTCCAACATGTCTACTGGGGTAAAAGGTGAAAATTAACTCAGCTTTGGTTTAAATCAGCATCGCAGCATTTAAAGGCCAAGCTAAGGCCTTGTCTACACAGAGACGTACACAGCAAATTTTCATAAACGAATAAGAAAAAATCTGCATTCACACGAGAGGACACAGCACCATTGAAAAGGCTGTTGTATGTATGCTGGGCATATTAGTGGTGCAGTGACACTGCCAAAAAAACACTGGGCATATGAAAAAGAAAAGAAAACTCATGTAATTTGAACAAAGCACAATGCTTGGGGATCAGACACAGGCAACACGCTGTGTAGACTGGGGTCATTAGAAAGAAAGAGTCTGAGGATGCTACCCATAACAAAGCCGCAACACCAAACAGTGGTATCTTGGTTGTTATCTGTGAGAGTGATGCAGATGTAGGTTACAGAGGGAGGCAAATTTATGACTTTATTATTTAAGAAAAGATGCAGCTTGTGTGTAGAAACTGCCATTTTGAAATTTGTCCACTCTGAGACTCGGTTTAAAAATTATCGTTTATGGTCTCCCAAAACATGCAGAGCCACAACCTAAATGACAAAATACCTTTACAAAAAACACCTAATCCTGCCTTCGTGGTGATGGGGTCTGAAGCTTCTGATAAAATGGTCTAGGCGTGGCGACAATGTAAAACAGTGCATTATTTTGTAAGATTTCAGTCTGAAGCTGTTTCAGCGATTGGCATATTTGCTACTCCCGAACAAAGCAGAATGATAACAGTCATCAAAAAAATTCTTGAATTGTGAGTGCCAGAAGGGTCTGAAGATGAATTGGTGCAAGGCTGATGTCTGTACATCAATTTAGGAAAGGAGATGATTCGAAAATTTTCAGGTCTGATTTTTGAAGAATCTCCAATTGTATTTGTATCGAGGGTGTGTGGTTTTCTTGTTTTGCGGAAAATCTATAAATCTCACACCAGTAGCTATGTTTACATGGACAAAAGTAATCGGAATAAACGGCTGATCAGAATAAAATATGTCATGTAAACAAGCCAATCAGAATATGATGATCGCAATAAACTCAATCGGAATGAAATTGCAATCCGAATGAGAGGGGTGGTTTTGCTGATTGATAATCTGATCAAACGTGCATGTAAACACTTGTCAGGCTCAAGTTAATCCGAATGTGGCAAACTGACCCGAGTGTGCATGTGTGACGTCATAAACGTGACATATTTCAGCGTTGGCGAGTGGCAGAACTACGTCGGGAAGCAAAACTGTTGGGTGCCCGATACCTTTCTGTTTGAAATCTAAAACAGAAAGCTCAAAATTGTAACTTTTCAGCCGTAATTAGAACCTGGTGCAAGTCCAGCCTGGGCGTTCGAAAGACAGGCGAAGTTGTATAATACTGATTTGTTTACTATGTTTGTAATTTGGCAAAGACAGAAGTACTTCTTCTTTTGTGGTTTTTAAGGAGAATTTGATAACTGCGCATGTCCGAGTGGTTATATTCTGAATAAAGCCAGGTGCATATAAACACACATTATGATTGGATTAATTGATTGTGGGCCCATATAAATGGTACAATCCGATTATTTAATCTGAATACATTTTAAACCAATCATGAAATTTTGTGCATGTAAACATAGCTACTAAGGGTTACATTTTCTGAATCCAGGCAAAAATACCTACATTTTGATGTATAATTGATGTATATAGAGTGAAAATTGAGCAAGTGAGAAGGAGTTGTTTGGAGAAATATAATGTATTAATAAACCTGGAGTGGCCACTCTTGCGGTTGAAGAATTCTGTCATTGAAATACATTGTAAACCTGAAATCTTGATTAAAAAAAATTCAGCATAAAAGTTATACTCTAATTTTAGAAAAAGTATAAAATATGTCAAAAGGCGAAGATAACAGAAGATAGCCTAAAGCCTTCTGAACATTGTATAAGTTGAATGGGGATTCTAGAGATTTTACCATGCGAGAGCAGTAAGCTGTCAAAGAGCACAACATTTTTAGCTGAATTTTGCTGAATTTTTATGATTTTCCATTAATTTCAACAAGGCCATGACTTTCAGATTTGTTTTTTTTATAATTTTAAAAAATATAATATGTATCAATACCAAAAGATATAGTCCTTAATGAGCTGAATAGTTTAAAAGTTGAGCGGTTGAGACAGAAAAAAATTGTAGGAGGATATCCGAATCAAAAAGTGTACAGAAGCAACCAGAAGAATAAGAAGTAGGAAGAATAACAAATCAAGAGAAACAGGAACTCCACTGCACAGTGGAGTAGTGGGCAGCGCTGTTTCCTTGCAGCAAGAAGGTCCTGGGTTCGAGTCCAGCCCTGGGTCTTTCTGCATGGAGTTTGCATGTTCTCCCTGTGCATGCGTGGGTTCTCTCCGGGTACTCCAGCTTCCTCCCACAGTCCAAAAACATAATTGTTAGGTTAATTGGCTTCTCTAAATTGTCCTTAGGTGTGAGTGTGTGCGTGAATGTTTGTGTGTCCTGTCTGTCTCTGTGTTGCCCTGTGACAGACTGGCGACCTGTCCAGGGTGTACCCCGCCTCTTGCCCATTGAACTCCTGGAGATAGGCACCAGCACCCCTTGTGACCCCATGAGGGATAAAGCGAATAAGAAAATGGATGGATGGAGAAACAAGAACATTATTAGTGCATTCACACTAATTAGCAGCATTGCATTCTAAAAACTAGCTTATAGTTACGACTATTTTTTCTAAATAGCAAAACTTATTAGATGCTTAAATTTTTTCCTCAGACATACAGGTTAAGAAAAAAATATTTTACTACTAATATCTTGATAAACATTCAACTTCTATATTTTTTACCTCTGTAGTGAAGGCTGAGGTTGGATGTTGGTTGTCTGTACTCTGCACTCATACAGCGAACTAGCTGTCTGATGGTGGTCAGTATGCTAAGGATAAATATGTCACTGAATACATTAATATCATGAATAACTAACCATTAAGAACAGAGTTCTCTCAAAAGGGCATAGTTGGAACTGCATTAATAAAATATTCTCTTACCGCTTTGGATGTCTCGAACACACTGGCAACTGATTAAAATGTAGAAAAGAGTTATGACATTATTCGACATCCACCGGCTCACATTTCAAATTATGCTGCTTTGAAATTGCTGAGTTTGGCCCCTTTTTTATTGCTGTCACACCTAATTCAAACATACTTCAGCAATGTTACTCATGGCTCTTTTATCTCTGGTCTACTTGGACAACTTTAAATGCCTGCCTACATTTATCAACTCCATAAAGGTACTTACTGTCAAAAGACCAGGAACCCTGTTTCAGAAAGCTGGGTTAGTGGATATTCAGAGTAATTTCTGGGGTAAATTCCTGCATACACTGGCTCAGAAGCCTTTACCCTGAGTAAAGTATGACAACAAATTACCGAGCAGAGTTGTTTGGGCTAAGTCTGAGTTTTTCCGTTTTTTAGCTGAGATCTGTAAAAGGAAGTGTCAGAAAAGGTGTGACCTTTTCTGGAGGAGCCTGTGGAGCACAAATACTCCACAGAAATCTCTCACTGCAAAAACGGAACTAAAAGTAAATACAATTTTATTGAATGAGTGTATTTTCCTTTGATTTGTGCAGGTAAATAAGACTATTTGCCAATGGAAAAAGACAGGATTGTAAAGACTAATACTGATGAACGCGATATTCAGCCGGAAACAGAGTTACGATTTAAAAGGTTTATTGTGAAGAATGAATCGTGGCAGGTGAGGCAGGCATGCAGAACCAGACTTGAACAGATGAGTTATGGCTGTTGATAAGATGAGCAGAAAAGCAGAAGATGCAGGTAGTGAACAGACCAGAACAGGCGATGTGGACCGGGGAACCACCAGAAGGGGCAGAGCAAGCAGCTGGAACTCACGGGGAAACAGGCAGAACTGCAGCATGCAGACACAGGCAACTTTAACTGAAGAGTCCAGTCGGCTGAGCACACATGAACTGGTAGAGGCAGGGCACATCACAAAGAACAAGATGAGATCAGATGAGAAGAGAGTTCTGGCCAGGATGAGTTGGCTGAGGCAGGTATATGTAGACATGTGAACAGAGTTCACTAATTAGTGCAGCAGATGGATCTGATTAACAGCAAGGTGTTGGCTGGAAGGAGACTGAGCTGATAGGATAGTGGAGGAGAGGTGAAGGCTGATCCAAGAAAGGTCCAAAATAAACAAACAAAAACCTAAATCATGACACAGCATGTCTAATTATCTTATTTTAGAGGTAAAAATACTAATTCCCTTGGCAAATAGTCTTATTTATCGGCTCAAATATAAACTAATTTCAAGAAAATGTTGAAGTGGGCATTACATCAACAGTTAATATGTTTATCTGTAATTTCCATGGGAATCTCTGTAATCTCATAATCTCTGACAAAAAGTTTACTTACTTTTAGTTCCTTTTTTGCAGTGCTGTCGGGAAAGGCTGATCAGACCATGATTAAATGTCTTATCATTTCTGGATTAATATATTTTCAAGTGTTACCATTTTTCGCCGCAGTCAGATTTATCTCTGTATTCTCCGCGTGCCTATTGCCTTTCTAACTCGACAAGACGCTCTCAGTTCTGAACAGTTTCTTTGTGCTACTCTTTGTTTCTATGCCAATAGCAGCTTTTTAATATATAGGTGGCGCAGAAATTCTTTCAGAGGCAACTGTATGTCGTGCTGTCAGGAATGTTACTGTTGCACTCAGCTATAGTAGAGTATAATGTTGTTCCATAGTCAGAGACCCACAATATTAATAAAAAAGTAATAATTTATTCTGTATCAAATTTTGAGACTCCTCCCACTTCTAATTTTCCATTCATATATGACCGCTAGGGCTACGGCACGTTTCTTTACCTAAATAACACCATCTTTACTTCAACTTAAAATATAAATATAGCCTACATGATTAATATAAAGTGAGGTTGGTACAAATCATACACCTACAAGAAGATCAGTGTCAACTAATATTTAGAAACATGGGTGAAGCCAAATTCTAGCAAAAAGAAGATGAATTAATATATCAATTATTTCAATAACTCACACCATCCCATCATTCATTGCAAATGTTAATTATAGCCAATAAATACTTTAGTTGGTTAAGGGTAAACATAACAAAAACTTAACCTTACCTGATTAAACTGGATATTCAAACTTCATCTTGATTTGCTGCCACGTCATTTTAATGCCTGTCAAGTTGTACCTAGATGCATAATCAATGTCCCCCCACCCTTTTTTTCCCCCGGTGAGTATTGAATGAGTATAGTGTGAGAAAACAACTTTAATTCTCCATCAAATAATATTCATATCACTCATGCATAGATTTTTTCAGCAATTCTCTGCTGCTAACTCACTTTTTCTCCAGCAACAACATTGTTTATATTTGTTAATTATAATAAATTATAATTATATTCTCCATATGCCTTCAATAAAGATTTCTAATTACACTTGCGGGAAATGCGCACTTTGAGGCTTCTAATTTCCTGCTGTTGATATGGTAAATCGCATTATCAGCATTCCATTGATGAGGGCTTCTTTCATATTTAGGCACGTGCTCAACTCAGGGTTGATAAGACGCTGAGTTTAGTTACCTGGTTGATATCACCTGTACTGAAACCAAAAACACTGAGCATGACAGAGTGAGGTAGAACTACTCAGAGTAGCAGCTTTCTACTCAGGGTAGATTGAGGGTAATTTACAATGTGTATGCAAAAGTTAAAGCAACATTTTTTTGCAGTTTGCTATTTTTCAAATTTTGTTAGTACAATCTTTTTTCAGATTTTCTTTTTATTTCGAGTTTTACAAATTACACCTTTTTCAAATCGGGTTTTACAGCTCTTTACACTTAAGGAGGCGGACCCTCTTCGGATGTGTAGAGCGAAAATGCATTGCTATTGGTCTCCGTGGACGTTAGCAACAGCATTTTTGTGTCTGTGTATGCCAAGTGTGAGTCTTTCAATTGGTCAGTGTGTGTGTGTGTGTGTGTGTGTGTGTGTGTGTGTGTGTGTGTGTGTGTGTGTGTGTGTGTGTGTGTGTGTGTGTGTGTGTGTGTGATGCTAACATCCTTGGAGACCAGTAGAAATGCATCTTCACGCCATACTTCAGACGAAACCCCTCTTTGTAATTGTACACTCAGTCTCCTGAAAAGAAAACAATAAAAAAGCTGTATAATAACCAGTTGCACATCTCTGTTACAAAGTTTATCCTAACTTTTACCTGGTGCCATTTCACTGTTTTGGTGTGTCTCAGCAGGTTCCAGGGAAATGTATGTGGGTCCTGACTCATGTGGGCTAAAAAGCATTACTTGTCTATCTCCAGCGATGTCGTACATCACCTGACAATTAAAAAGAACATGCATTTACATTTATTACTTTGAACTTAAGTATACTGTTGTGCCATGATGTTAAAGCCATGATGAGAAAATTGACGTCCGATTGAATTCTGGCCATGTTACCGGAGGACAACACAGAAGGGGGTTGTAGGCAGAGGAATTTCACGCTTTCAGGCTGAGACAGCCCCTCACAGCAGGGAAGCTGCTATGGGAACAGGGGGATATGATCTGATGCGGATGCAGATGCTGTCTCAAGACTAATATGATCCAACAAAAGATCTCTATACTGATTGATACTGAGAATTCAGGAGGATAGATTTCTTCGCGATACATAAGGCAGTGAAAGCCATGCAAACTGTTTTTTTTCCAAAGTGCTTTCATCAAAGTTACCCAGCAAGCAAACTGAGAGGGAAGGTGAAATTGTACAACTCAGACACTTTGACATGTCCTTACATATCTGGACCCAAAACCACTGAACAGGTGTACATAATCATAGTGCATGCACATAATTGTCAGGATTATTGCCTGTGCACTGTGAACAGATATTAGATTGTGCGAAACCCATCCTTAATAATCTTTGACCTGTATAGTGTACTCTGTGAAGCATTTTGTGTGGTATTAGTTGTAAATTTGGGTTTCTTGTAATATGAGTCTCTGCCACTGTTTAGTTTTCTGTTTTGGGTTCTTTCTTAGTTTTTGTCCAGTTCTAGTTTCTGTCTTAGGTTGTTTTTTGTGTTATTCTGTTTTACACTTTACTTCTCAGTCATCAGCTCAGTCCACCTGCTAGCAATCTACCAGCTCACTTTCTCCTCCCAATCCGTTTGCCTCCCAGTCCCCTGTCATCAGTCACTAACCAATCAGTTCAGTTAATTTCAGTCACCACCTTCCCTTTGATTATTTCCACCTGTCACTGGTAATTAGCCCGCTGCTCTGTTCACCTCCTTACTTAAACCCGTTTGAGTTCACTCCACTTTGCCAGATCATTTTTCTGTGTATTGGAGTAAGTCAGATCCTGCCTGTTTTTCTGTTTGCCTGCCTGTCCGCCTGCCCGCCTACCTGTAACCCAGCCTGTTCTGATTTTATTTGTTGCCTGGGTAATTTGACCTGTTCTACCTTTTTGGTATTAATCCTGCCTGACTTCTGACCAGTTTTATTTTAGGTTGTCGGGTGTGGACTGTTTTTGAGTTCTGGACTTTGACTTCCTGTTTTTTGGCTTGGAGCTCATTTTTTTTCCGTTAGGCAGATCTATTCCCTCTCTATCTTTAGTCTTCTGTAGTGTTTTTAAACTGATATGGGGGGGGGGGGTATCTTTCCAAAGAAATTTACAGATGGAGGAGTACAGAGATTTAAACCAGTCGGATGATGGTTATTGGGGATCATTCAGAATAAGTAATTAATTATAGGTAAAACTATCATTTTAATTGAAGCAACCCTACCCATAAGTAAAATTGGTAACGATTTCCATCTGTCAAGATCCTCTTCTATCATTTTTAAAAGAGGGATGTGATTAAGATTTGGTAAATTTGCCAACTTAGACAACACGGTAATACCCATATAGTTAATACTCCCTGATAGCAGTAGTAAATCTAGGGCGTTGTATAAAGAGCAGGTTATTTATCTACTCTAGATGTAGACCAAATTATAGAGTAATCTGAGACTTTGGAGAAAAATTCTAGTAATCTAATTACTTGGGAGAGAGAGGTGTTTGAGTGCTGAAGATAGAGTAATACATTATCTGTGTAAATATTAATTTTAGGTTCTATTTTCATGCATTTTATACCTTTAACAACATTATACATCTATATTTAGTGCCTTTGTTATTTTTATTTAACCACTAGCAGCAACAGTTAGACAAACAGTGAGGGGGAAAGCGGGCATCCTTGCCTAATGCCCCTCTGGAGACAAAAGCTGGAAGATGTTTGGTTATTTGTCCTGACAGGCTCTCGGGAAGCTGTATAAAATTTGTAACCAATTTATAAAAAAAGTATCAAATAAAAATGTCCAATTAACTCTATCAAATGCTTTTTCTCCATCTAAAGACAGTATATTGGATTCAATATTTTACTATAGGAATAATCTATTAAAATAAGTAATCTGTATGCATTTGTGGATGACTGCTATTGAGAATAAAAAATATATCTTGGTTGGGGTTACTGAGGAAAGCAGACTGGTGTCTGTCTCTCCCTGCATAGTTTTATGGCAGGTGGGGGAGTA
This sequence comes from Fundulus heteroclitus, assembly GCF_011125445.2. Classification (NCBI taxonomy): domain Eukaryota; kingdom Metazoa; phylum Chordata; class Actinopteri; order Cyprinodontiformes; family Fundulidae; genus Fundulus; species Fundulus heteroclitus. Next base: position 3,178,388 of record NW_023396803.1, read on the forward strand.
GGCCAGAAGAGTTTCTTTGTTCGAATAGATCACCCCTCCCTCCCTAATTTAGAGGAGGGCAGACACTGTAGTAAAAAGGAATGTCTTGGTAAAACTTACTTCAGACAGACTTCTCCGGTGAAATCATCTTGATTGGTAATGTACTCTGTCTCCATATTTAATTTCTATGAATTAAATATACATATTACAATGTTTTACCTCTGATCAATGCTTTCCTCATTTATTGCCAAATCCGGAACCGGAGTAAGATGGGTTTTCAATAGATATGTAGCAGCAGGCCGGTAAACCCATTCTTTAACACTGCCTTCCTTTAATGAAACCAGTTTGATCAGGGTGTATGATGAGAGGAGTGACTTTATCTAATCGTTTTGCAAGAGCTTTACAGATTATTTTAACATCCACGTTAATAAGGGATATGGAATGATAGCTGGTAGGAAACACAGGATCTTTGCCTGGCTTAAGCATGAGACTAAGGGTAGCAGAATTCATATTAGCTGAGAATGCTTGAGATTGTCTGATCCACTTGAAAGAAGCAGAGGAATAAGATAAAGGAAGACAGAGAATTAAGAAAGTGCAGAGAATGAAAAGGGATGATTTTTACAACCCATGCCTCATAAACCCAGTCGTGACTAACAAACATACCATGCAAACGTGCTCTTGAGCTGTGCATACAATTAATTTATTTTCATTCATTCATGCGAATAAAGCCACGGAGTGATCTTCTGATCCCTGAACAGCTGACCATTAATATAAAGCTTATCAACAGCAAATGTAGCCCTGATGCCCTCAGCAATGTGTTTCTTCCTGATTGGGAATAAAACTTGCCTTCGATCAAGGATTTCCTTTGGAAACTGGTCATTGATGCTGAAATCCGTTCCTGTCAGCTCTCTGCCCCGATTTCTGACCTGCTCTTTTTCCTTGTAAAACTCTAACTTAGCTACAATCAGCTGAGATTCTATCGGGCTTCTTACCTCTGAGCTGATATATTTTACCTCATCTGCTATAAAATTCTGTTTATAATAGTATTCATCTCTATATTTATTCAGTACATGTCCTGTACTTTGTACCATTGTTTATCCTGCACTTTTTGCTATTGCACTTCTGGTTAGACCTAAACTGCATTTTGTTGCCTTGTACCTGTGTAATGACAATAAAGTGGAATCTAATCTAATCTTCTGGGATTTTCAGATTGTGCTGGAGGTAATCACGGATTGTCACCTTGGCATCCTCCTCCTGCTGCTCCAGGATGCCGTCAAAGGATGAGGTTCTCTTTCATGCTTCGAGACTGAATGTCCAGAATGGATTCCTTCATCTTACAATTTTTACCAGACAGCTGAATCATTCCCTCAGTGAGGTTCCTGATTTCCCCCCCGTAAGCGATTTGTTCTCGGTTTTGACGGAAGCTAGCTTCTCCTGGCTGTTTTCGAGCGACTCTCTTAGGGCTTAAAATTCCTTGTATAGAACTTCTACCAAGGGAAGACAGGCATCCAGGTTAGTTAGCTTATTATCTATGGATTCCAGGACGTCACTATAGCTCCTATCAGGAGATAATGTGGAAGTAGGGCTGGTTGAACTCGAACAGGAGTGTTTTGGTGTGTTCGTGGTTGTGGTACTTTTCAGCTTCCCCATTACGATGCTGTCAAAACACTCATCCAGGTAGCTCTCAAGGCTGGTCAAGGTCTCCTCTTCCAGTTTGTTTTATAATGAATTATGAGATAATTGTTAATGCTTAAACTTTACTGTGTTTTAAATTTAAATTACTGGCTTGTTCTTACCTGGGTGGATCCGATTGAAATTATATGGATACCGGCATTTTTGCTTACGCACAGCTCTCATGAGATCTCAGCCGCTCATCTCCGCCTCTTGTCCGAGCTTCAGTGGATTTCCTGACTGGCAGCAGCAGCTGAGGTTGGGGAGTATCTTGCACAAAAGAGCCACTTGCACTGGTGTGCAATGGAGTTTGTCCTTTCCCCACTCCTCCATTCTCTGTATACACATGACTGCACCTCAGCGGATCCATCTGTGAAAGTTCTGAAGCTTGCAGATGACACCCCTGTGATTCGGCTGATCCAAGACAGCCCAAGACAGTAACAAGTCTGAATACAGAGCAGAAGTGGATCAGCATCTGCTCCACAGAGTGAAAAAGAGAGAGGCTTCAAGTTTTGAAGCTGTAAAGATTGGAACACAGTGCAGTTTCCTATGGAAGCGATCTCGGTTGTTGTTTACGTTGCACGTGTTTGGTTGGCAAATATGTTCAGAAATGTGCATCTTATTTAAGTTATGGCGTCAGGGAAGCATTACTTTTTTGTAAACAAAGTTTCTTCATAGTACTATTACTTATTAAAAATATGCGTGGTTCCCACCAAAGTCACTGACGTGATGACATCGCATTCGCTCATATAAGCCTACTTAAAGTAACAGTTCTAGATGCTTTGTGATGAATAAAAAAGCTTGAAATTAATTAAAAACACTGATCACCAAAAGTGCATTGTGCTGTTCTTACTTCTTACTCTGTAGACAACTGCAAGCTTCAATTGTATCTTTGCAAATAGTGATCAGAATCAGAAATACATTTGGGGAGGAAGAGGAAAAAAAATACATATTTCACACTTTATCCTATTCCAGGATACAGTTTGAGATGTCCATAAACCTTGCATGAGAAAAGCACATATGACGAGACAACATTTATGCAGGGGGTTAACCTTGGAGACTAGTCACATGAAGTTCGTATGTTCTCGTGTGCATCAGTTATGTGTGTGTGTTTGGGTGAAAGTTGTTATATTTCCAAGAACGCTCTCCAGAGGGCCGTTGTCCTTGATGTTATTAACCAACCCACTGTTCAGAAAGCATCCACAGTCTGCGTGAGAGGAGGGAGCGGGGGCCAGTTCTGAGCTCTCTCGCCATAACATCCAGGGGATTTTTTTTGGATAGAGTAGGCATAATCCATATACACAATTTGTTATGAAAACAAGCTGTACCAACTTTTCTGTCAGCTTTAAGCCCTTTCATCGCTGGCTCCACGTGGTGAATCCAATATTCCAAATTTGTTAGGCTTTTTTCCACGTTTCACATCCAGATTTTATGCCATCTCCCCTTTGAGTTCAACCACCGAAGCCAGTCTGCGTTCCAGCACGTCCAGCTTGTTCACCGCCTTAGTGATCGCGTCATATGCAGCGGTAATAGGCCATAATTGCTACCAACATCCGCTGAATTTGCCGATACATCAAAAATCCACCGAATCCAATTAGCAGAAATCCAGGTATCATGAATCCAAACATGTACATGTCTTCCACGTCCTCGACTGACAAAATCGAAAAACACACCATTTTCCATTTACTCCAAGAATCTAGGATGTATCCCACGAAATGTGTCCTGTCAGGACAGGACGGGTCCCCTCTTCCCTGCCTACCCGTCGAAAAAAAAAAAAAAGAATTGGAATGTCAACCCAAAGTACATTAATTCATTTCATCCTTATTAAGGAGACATAGTTTAAAAAAATAACCAGATTTTTGTCCTGCACTTTCTTTTTTTCCACTTATCAGCACTTTCTGCTTGCTAAAAAAAATATGACATGACCATTGCACAGTTTGTTTTTGATTTAGATTACATTTGAAGACTGCTCCCCTGTAGAGATTACAGTAGTTGGGTGTTTCTGTGTGGCTGGTTCAGTGTTGTGTGCTCTGAATTTGGCCGCTGTGCCACCAGTACTAAGCTGTACTGAAACCGAACAGAGATGGACCAAACCAAGGACCATGGTAAGGGAATCACATGAAAATGCTTTGTATAACTCGCCTTCCAGTTCTGTTTAAAACAACATAGTAAGCTGTAAAGTCATATAGTCATATTGTCTAGACAACACAGATTCTTGCAAATCTATAAAACGTTGATGTCACATCACCACCATGAACACATGAACATTAAAATAATTGTCAGTAAAATTTGTTTGTTTTATTCATGCCTAAGGACATGGATAATTGATATACACATTTAATATTCTACATTTACATTTTGTACCTTTTCTGTGTGTGTTATAACTAATGTTGTTATTTTTAAGCATTTAATTTAATTGTTTTACAGGGTGTTAAACCAGGCCGTGTGCGTGACATGGTTTTTATGCCAAAGACCAAAACAGCAGTGCACAGTCAAAAATGGTGTAAGGTAATTATTGTAAATGTAACTACTTATATTGAACGTTGAAGTAACTGAATATGTTCTTTGAATACTTATTTTGAGTAACATTTATTCATTGGATGTCTTGTTTTTGTTTTGTTTCTTTGAAGGAGCAAACGTTACAAGGCAGTGCGAGGAGACACACCAGTCCCTGATGTCCTGTGTAGCAGGGGTGTATCAGGACTTTCCAGCAGACCTTGTACCTCTCATTACTACCATGGCAATCAGTGTTGATGTCCCTTTAGTTGATTTGGCCTTTGGTAAAGTCCAGGAAGGCAGTCCGATCGCTTTTATAACATCCACTACCAGTCAGCCGGGTAATAATTCGCCATGTGGATGCCCCTCCACCACCGTCACTGCCTCTTGACCACTACCATCTCGAGCCCACCTGTGTCCAGTTTGTCTGCAGCCAACAGCAACAACTTGAACTGGAGTGTCTTGCGACAATGCTGGAACAGTCCCGTCAAATTTACATCATTCTGCGCATGGGTGTCCCCACTGTAGTGTCTCCCGGAAATGGAATCATGCCTCATTCAAGCCCAGAGGGAATCTGGTGTCGAGCCGAGAGATCCATGTTTTTCGGCTCTTTTTCTCTGGGCAGCTGACCAATATATATTGTTGTCCAGGACCTAAGTCTTGACAGCATCCCATCCATGTTCAATAAAATGCTTCACAAATGGAGTTTGAGTGTTCATTTTCTTTAGCTGAAAAAGCTAAACTTTTATGTGTACTTTTCCAGTTTGTAGATTCCAAAATGTCAAGATTGCAGGTCAAACAAATTTTGGCTTGTTTGTTTGGTTGTTTCTTGTCTTTTCTGCAATGTATTTTTCAATAGCTGAAACTTGTGTGTAATTTACTGTAGTCAGGCCCGCACGGCTGCTCAAGTGCTCATTCACTAGAACTACATTCATTTAATTCCAGTGAAGAGTAAGAAGTACTTTATTTAAGTAAGTAAGTACAAATACAAGAGCAAAACATAATTTAGTTAAAGTATACAATTAAAGTTCTATTGAAGTGTAAGTACAACAATGTCCACTTTTAAATGTACTTTAACTTTTTTGTGTACGTTAAAGTATTTCAGGCAAAAAATGTTTTAGCTATAATAAGATAAAACGTATTTTAATTTATTTTGCTTTAGAGATAAATGTACATTATATTTAATGAAATTAATTAAATGTTCTAAAACCAGAACTAAACCCAGAGGAAAGCTGTAGAATGTGTTGGTGATCATCTTTGTCGTCATAGCAGGCTCCACCAGCTTCCAAAAATATTGGAAATGTCGGTATGAGGCAAACCTGTGTATATGAGGCTTTTAGGAACATATATATAACAAATACAGCACAATTGTTGTCACTATCTCCTACTGTAAACCCAATGTTAAACTGAATAACGCCGAGGTCTGTTTCTAAAGCAATGTAGATAATTTTTATCCTAATTTAATATCTCTGCCCCATTCAATATTAACAACTTGTCATGTAAACAATGGACTTAATTATGAGCGCGACTGTTTTGTAATATTTATGTATAAATTGCACCGGTAAAGCACTTATAGCATACATTAAGTGTTGATTTGACCATATAAACCAGAGTGACAAGTCTGAAGACTGCGTTTACACAGATGAATATGAAAGTCTGCTCCCCAGAGCAGGCGGACTCAGGTGCGCGCAAAGACTGGGCTCAGTCTAATGCGCAATGACATGGGGTGTGATGCACACAACAGTGCAGTGACGATCCATTAACCCACTGATAACTCAGTCTCTTCCTCTGGACTCCCGACAAGCTCATTTTTATAGTCTCGCTGACAAAAACAGTTCTATTTCAATTGTGCACATAGCCTATTATGGAAAGCAATGAGAGAGGTTTTTTTTTTTTTTTTTTGCTACAACACCAACTGATTTTTTCTGGAGAGATCAACAGTGCGTCCTAGGAGCAGCTTGCTAGGCTCAACCCCGACTGAATGAAGGAGGACTTCTGTATCCCTGGAAGGTCAGCAGGAGATCCAGCATGGACCCAGCTTTCCGCGACAGTGAGAAAACTCTTTGTCAGAATACCTCAGTCATGGAAATTTAAGTTTAAACATAAAAATAGAAATAGAAAATGTAAAACAGAAAAAATTTATATGAGATCTATATTTTACAAAATAATGATAAAAGTTTATTCTTAGGACAATGGGGAGTTAGGTTTTTGCCACCTTGGGACTGATACATCATCTTCCAAACCTTTATGTTGGTAGATGGCATAAAGATGTGTCTCCTAGGCAGACCATTGGTTAAGTGCGTGAAAATGCACCCCCCAGGAAGACTGTTGGTTGAAAGCGCTCAGACAGTTGTATAAAGCGTGAAAGCATCTCCCAGTCTCACCATGGTAGATGGCATGTGATGCAATGTCCCAAGGCAAGACTCTGATCCAGATGTGAATAAGTTTTAAAGGGGGATACACCCTCGCCCATTCTCCAAAGTCAGTGGTGGTGAAACATAGTGGTTCAATGTGTGACTTTTGGATATTGCTAAATTGCACTTGTGCAAATGGGAAGATAAGTCCAAGGAATGACCTATTTCAGGAAACACACAGTCTAATGAGAAAGAAATACAGGCCTTAAAGTGATTTTTGCCAGGTAACTTAAAATGTGCCTAAAAGTCAAAAGTTTAAAGACCCTTTAAAGTTTAAACACTGGACTACAGTTCTGAATAATATGGGGTAATGGCTTGAAGAAAATAAATTAAATGACTTAAATGTCTGGAGGAATTAAATACAATTATTTGAGTCTGGAAAAACAAAAAGAAAAATATACAAGGTGTTTGCTGGAGCATTAACAATTTGGAGGCAATGTTTCCTGTTTCTAATATTCTTTGCTTTTGTTTTTGAAAACTATGGAAACTTACATCTGAACAATTAAAAATGTGTTTGTGTTTTTTATTTCTGTTGGTTACATGTTGCATGTATTTCAATCTGAAAAACTCACACGGAAAGGAGAGACAATTAGAAGAATTTATTGATACAATATTTTAAGAGTTTGGCGCTCAGACCTCGGCAGGAAACATTCACGCTGAATTATACTTCAATATGCATTAAGCAGGTGTATGAGAATAGGAATGATCCCCCAGGCCTGAAACTGGTGGTGGAGTGGAGATAGAAGAAGTTTGTTCAGTCCATATGACGATCTGTTTAAGCTAGATGTCCAATTTGATAAACACAGGTTTGCATGACTGTCCATGATGAGCAAGCTTGAAGCGACTGTGGAGAGGAAAAACTCCCCTTTGGGAAGAAACCTCTGGCAGAACCAGGCTCAACATGGCGGTCTTCTGCCAGACCGATTGAGATATCACAGCAAATTCTGTAGAGTCCAGGAGGAATTACACACTAATAGGAACAAGGTTGTAGGAGCACATAGGAAAGCCAGATGGAGCTGCTACCATGGTGGAGAAGGGGATGGAGGTGGGTTGAATCCAGTCATCAGAGTCCAGATCAGACATCGCACAGCGACTGCTTGCTTGCTGGGTAGAAGCTGAGCTGGATTTAAAGTTCTTTTAAGAAAGATCCAGGACGCTGATTGGCTTCGAGGAGTAGCAGTTCAAAGCTGATTGGCTTGCGTCGGAGGCGAATGAGTCTCTGATTGGATGGAGGTAGGCAATGAGTTTCTTCAATTGAATTTCCGCTTTAGCTCCATATTAGTTTATGTGTTGCATGAAGAACTAATCCATGCTTATTAATGGTTGCCAATACTTGTGTAATCAGCTTTTTGAGCATTTCTGACTGTCCCTGTAGCTCTACGCTTCTTCAGGAGAAGTGAATGCTGCTTGTCAAGACTTGATGAATTAACTGGGTTCCCTTAGATAGGAATTTTCATCCATGTGTGTTTCCGTGAGGTAATGATGTCGGAAATAAAAGCTGTCCGTATTCAGTACAGCAGTCTGAAGCTCTTTTCCTCCCCACAATAGCGTTATTACAGTTGACCCCATGAAAGGTCAAGGAACAGGAATTAGGAACATGAGCTAGAAGCTATTATTAAGGGTATTCAGATGGAGCCTTGCTCTCTGTGAGAGTTGCAGGCCTGTAAAAACTCTGACCAATCACTGCCCTTCACACTGAAGAACAGGGATTGGTCCAGCCCTCACCCCCCCTCTCTCTCCCCCCCCCCTTCTCCCTCAAGTTCCGTGGGCTTATCTATTGGTCGTCCCACATGCCAATCATTCTGTTAGTTTCTCCTTGATGGCTGCGCATGCGCACTCCTAGTGTTTATGTAGCTGGTTAGCTTAGCAGTTAGCTTAGCGGTTAGCTTAGATGTTAGCCTTTCTTTGTAGCCCCGCTGCTCACACTGCATAGTTTGAACATGGCTGAGAGTCACAAGAAGCAAACTGAGTACAAGTTTAACAGAAGAAGAGAAAGGCCTCAGTAGAAAGAAAGAAGTCCAGAGTGGGTTTGGTAGATTTTTTTCACGTGATCCCCCTGAGGAGCGGAAGAGCAGACGGTGTTGTGCATGCGTGGAGTAGGGTGACCAGACGTCCCCGTTTTCCGGGGACTGTCCCCGTTTTGGACCACTTGTCCCCGGCTAAAGCTGTCCCCGGAAATGTCCCCGATTTTACCGAGGGGGAAAATGTGTTGCGGTAGCTGGTTGCGCTGCTCGTCTATAAAGACGAGGAACAGAGCGCACCACTAGATGGCGGTAATGATCCTTTTGGATGTCAGATGCCATTAAAACACGAAGAGGAAGAAGAAGAAGACGAGCGCACCACTTTTAAAACAGAAGAAGAAGAAGTGAAAAGTCGTCAACTGGTGGCAACTGATGGGGAGCTGCTGTGTTATGGTAAGTGTGTTAATCGATTTATTTTTATTTGGATCAAGCTGATCCTGTGAGAAATGTTTTTTTTTTCCGTGTTAAAAAATAATCAATAAAAAGTAAGACAAGACCACGAGTTGCTGCTCACATGAGTAAAAGACACTCAGATAAAATGTAACAGAATGATTGAAAACTCTTTGTAAGGCGCTAATTTGGTACGCTGGTTCTCCAGGGATCAACAAGGGTTCGTCTAAAGAGGTTTTAGAACTGATTGGTGACCTTTACTTTATATTTCAGATAGTTAGTTATTAGTAGAGTTATTACAAGTTGTTTTGCTGATTTCTTTTCTACTGCTCAGTTTGGATTTATGAAAGTTCCTCATGAAAAAATAGGAGTCAGTAACAGGAAAACTGAATGAGAAAATATTTACATGATCTGAGAACGATGGAGGAAGAGATAACTGCCTGTTTAAGGTTCATTTATTATGTTGTTTTTGCTTGTATCTCCTAGTATTGTGGTAATTAGCATTTTTTGTATTTAATCAGAGGAAATAATAATAATAATAATAATAATAATAATAATAATAATAATAATAATAATAATAATAATAATTAATAATAATAATTGGACATTTTTATGTTGTACAATCTAATGTTTTTGGAAGTGATTTTAAATATATAATGTCTCTGTTTTAGAATAATGTAAGATTGATACAAGAGGAGAGAGGAAGAAGATAGGAAGACAGTAAGGAGATTAAATGAGAGTGGAGGAAAATAGGAATATTGATGTAAAGAATGATTGATGAGAAGTGAGAAATATTTACTTAGAGTATTAATAAAGTTCAAGTGATAAAGCTCTGACATGATATACTCATGTTTGAGCTAAGAAGCCCAATTGTCTGAGGATATAACCTCTTTCTGAGTCTCTGCACTTCCCTAGCTGTGGCACAATAAAGAGGCAGTTTAGTTGTTGTTTTTTCTTGTGTTTTAAAAATTTCAGTTCTGCACATAATATATCTTCTTCTCCTCTTATTTTATCCAGACCTTTGGATACCGTGGCTGATGGCTCTTCAGACACAAAACGCCTTGAAGAAACCAGAGATGATCTCATGTTAGCGACTCACTGACCGGAGTTAACTCACCTTAAAGGATCAAACAATATGCTCACACATCAGCTACTACCATACACATACACATAATGTAGTTATACACACTTTATGTAAGTTTATACATGCTCATGCTGCACTGCACACAAAATCACTTGCACAGAACCCTTATGTGGTCAGTTGACAGTAAGAAACATATATCATCCTTTACCAGCGGGCTTGACTGCTACTTTTTGATGTTAACGCAGAAAAACCTATTTCTCATAGGTATGTAGACGTGAACAGAATGAGTATTTGTTGCAGTTTTTTGAAATTTGGGGGACTCTGTCTCCACAGACAGCCACAGGCTAAATGTTTGTATTTACTGGTTTTTCTTTTTCTCATGTCACTTTCCCCTTAGGGGGTGGCAGAGCTCTTTGAGCCCCACAAAATTGAAAAACCCTGCTAACCACTCTGGACCCCTCCACTCCCACTCCCACCACTTTGCCCCAACCCAGAGACACAGTTCTAGTTTCTATTAATAACACTATTTATTGATTTTATTAATCTTAGGATGCACTAAAGGTCTGGAGAGGCACATTCCTGTCTTTTACACTTGATTTTTATTGTTTAAATATTAATAAACATGTAAAAATAAATGAAACCATTACTGTCCCCGTTTCCTAATTTCATCTTGATTAGATGTATTGATTTTTATCCACGAGCAAGAACTGTCCCCAGATTTTATTTTAGAAATCTGGTCACCTTAGCGTGGAGTGACCTGTGTGAGTTAATACACCCAACAACTAACCATTTAGATTTGTCAACTCACAGCTTTGGCATCCTTGAGTTTGGACAACAAAATCAAAGTGACAAATAAACACGGCAGAAAAACAGTGGAACACTTATTACTTTTTATGAAGTGCCGCAAAAAGAGCTGTGACGTAACAGCGAAGAAAATGTAACAGAAACGACTTGAAAAATATGTCCCAAAAATGAATCTTAACGATATCTAAACAACCTTTTGGAAAATTAAATTCAACTTTTCTGTACTTCCAGGAGCCCCAAGCACAAAAGAAAAGGTTTTTAAGGGCTGGTAATGTGAATTTTCCATGTTATGTCCCCTTTCAGATACAACTCAGTTTGCCAAAGTTTTTTGTAGATCCTAAAATAAAACTTATAATTCAGAACATAACAACAAAACTCTAAATAATAATAAAAAATAGACATACAGGACAAACAAAACCCCTCGAGACTCAAGGTCTCAAACTGGGTAAAAAGCCAAAGAGAAAGATGTGTTTTGAAGGATTATCAAAAACAGAAAGTGTGTCAGTCTCTCTGATATGTGAAGGTGATTAGCTCCATAGTTCTGGTGCAACGAGAGAGGAAATAAGGTTACCTCTGTGCACTGCTTTTGTTTGGGAAAAACTGGGAACACTGGGCACATGAAACAGAGGCCTATTTCACAAAACCAAGAAAAAGGGATTTTCCTGATATCCTGGCTGAATTAAGCCTGGACTCGGTTTCTCAAAAGCAGTGACACATAAGTTACCATGGTGATTCATTCAGTGCAGCTAGCCTGCTCCCAACCAGGTTTAGTTAATCCTGGTGCCTTATCTGTTTAGCCATTGGTCACACCAATCACAAATCAATGGGTTTCGTCAGTGATTGTGTTTCCATATCTGTGTGTTTTGTTTTTTTCATCAGCCTCAGGTGTCTGCCAGACTGAAACTCCCACAGATTGCACTTGCAAGAGGGAAAAGACAGTCACATCCCCCTCCTGTCATTTTCTGAGGAGGCTGATGCTCTCTGTCACAGTAGCGATGTTGCCAGTGACTTTTCAGACGTCTGCTCCCCCAATTTATTCATTTTCAAAATAAAAACTTCTCGTCTTTTTTCTGTGTTTTTGACGACTTCACGTAGAAGCACCATTCGTTCTCCAGTTACTTGAGGGAGCAATGATTGCCTTTCTACTTCTGCAGCTTGAAATAATTTTTTACAAGAAAGCAGTGTCAATTCAGTGAGCAGCAACTGTGCTGCAGGAGCTTCTGCTGGCATGGAGGTGGTGAGCAGCGCTGCAACAAGGAGTCAGAGTAGGGCAGAACGGAGCTCCCTCCATTGTTTGGAAACTGCCCCGATTTACTCTGGTCTTGTTCCGTTGCCAATCAGACTCCAGGTTTGCCTATTTTTTTTATCTCACTGGACATTTTCTTTATTTTTTTTTTACTTTTGTGTGGAGTCTGTGATGGGATCTGAGATGCATCGTGGCTATTTTTTTTGTGGTTCATCTTCTAAAACAATTGCTGTGTTCTCTATCTAATGCATCAATGGCTGCCGAGACTCTCAACAAAGTAACGGTTGAACAAGCATTTTAACGAGAGCACACAGTGCGTCACACCCACATGCACACCCGAATCACTGTCTAATAAACTGACTGGGGGGCCTACAGAGGCAACTGCGGTAAGTAGAGGATAACTGATTTTACACGTTGGGCAATTGTAAGGGCATATATGGGAAAGAGAAAAAAATAATAGTTAACTTAAAACTAGCACAATGCACCTTTAATTGCATTGCTTCCTTCATTATACTAGTAAGCTTGCTGGTTAAAAAAAATTTGGTGCTCTTCTCTCCAGGACGTTTGTGTGGAATGACAAAATATACAGATAAAAGAGAATGATTTGAGAATTTTGTTGCTTCATTTGAATTTATTTGATATAGGCCACAGTTGTAAACTTTATTGTGTTTTTTTGTTTTGCTCGTTATGTTTTTATTGTTGTGTTTTTAAATGGGTCACTCATTTTATCCTGTGTGATGCCCACCTGAGAAGGACAGGTTATGTAGCAGTGTATGTTGCTCGAATGTATGTTGGATGTTTATACTAGGGCTGTCAAAATAACGCGTTCATTTCGATAAATTAATAAAAAAAAAAATAACTACCAGTATAGGGTAGTTCACAGCTATTGTTTTAATCCGGGTTTTTCGCGCCTGCGCGCCGGACTGGAAGGCAGCAGGCGAGCACAGTGGCAGAGGCAAACAGAGCAAACGACGAGTTCTCAACGTATTTTTCTTCTTTGGATAATGTATCACAAGATCGTTTTAAGAGTAAGTTGATGGTTGATGGTATCAGATTGCCAGATACCATCCAGATACCGTCCAGATAGCGAGTCTGTGAATGTTGGCCAAACGATTTAGTCCGGCCCGGTGGCCAAATGCATTATCATTATTTAACGGCTGTATCTCCTCGCTGCATCGACCGATCTGCACTAGATTTTTTGTGAGTCGTGGGCGAGCGCTGCCCAATGCGTTCGTGTGTATCGTCCGGTGGACGGGCGGGAAACATGCGTGACAGCTTCTGCGGTGGCTGGCGGCTGGCTGTGCGCGAAGGCGCCTCGCTGCAGGGCCAATCGACGCCGCTTGCGGCTTTAATTATTTAAGCAGAACAATGACCAGTGCAAAATTAAGTTGTATTTACCGGAGATGAAGTGTAGACTGCAAATTCTGTCGGGGTATGATGGCTCCCACAGTCGATTGGGATTTGTCTGCCTACGTTCTTTTTCACTGAAAATATCCATTTCTTTCGTCTTTCTTCGTCCTTCGGTAAACGAAAGAAACGTACATCCAACAATTTGGGATGCCTCTGTGTGCAACCGGGAGCACAACAAGTCGTAGGCATTGTTTACATTTCGAAAATAAACTAACTAAAAGCACGCTCTAATTCACAATTGGCGAGAACAGTCCTGCTTTTGCATACCGGCGAACCCGGAAGTAGCGCGTGACGTCACTTTACTGTTGTAAAGTGTTGATATTGAGGGGAGTGTTCATTTATTTTCATTGTGTCCCCTACGTTACTGTGTGCCACATATGCCACAACCACACATGTTAAAACGTCTGAAGGCATGAAATGTGAATAAAAGAGTTTTTGAACTTTAATGTATCTAATGCTGATTATTCATTGAATCATTTGAATTTAAATATTTAAAATACTTTCACAGCAAAAATGATATGCGATTAATTTAGATTAATTAATTACAGAGTATGTAATTAATTAAATTATTTTTTTTAATTGATTGACAGCCCTAGTTTATACTTACTTGAAAAGCTAAGTCCCGTCTGACAGGGTTTTCGCCTGCACAGTGAATGACTATGTAATTTTGATTGTTGGAAAAGGTCTGGCATTTGAATGTTTAGTTTAGGGTATTCCAGTTTGTATTTCATGTGTTTATTTTACATACATGTTTATTTCCTTTTTAATTTATATTATTTTAGATCCCCTACGAGACAAGTTTAATTTATGATCTTTGAAAAAGTATTTCCTTCTCAATTGCAGTTGCAGAGTTGATTAGAGAGGAGAGGAGAGTTGACTGTAGAGGAGCTGAGCAGCACCTTTAGTGACAGACTTAGACATCCTGTCTGTAAAAAGGAGCGCTACCGTAGGTCATTCATTCCTGCTGCTACCAGATTATACAATGCTGCACTGTAACTGTGACCATAACAGTAACTGTAATAACCTACGTGCAATCACTAATGTGCAATTCCATTTAATACATTGTGCAATAATCCTGAAAGAAGTGACTTCTGCTGCTATTAAACCTGAATATATGTCAATACACATGTATATAAGTCACCGTGAGTGTACATAAGACATCCTCTGCCTTATTTCTATTTTGTATTTTTTATTCTTATTTTCTTATCTACTTCTTTTTGATCCACTGTAAAACGAGGACACACTGTATATACCTGATGCACCTTGTCCTACTTTTGGCACCTTTTTCTGATTACTGATTACTGAGCCGATGTGACATGTGAATTTCTCCAATGTGAGATCAACAAAGCCTATCTAATCTTATTTTATCTTATCTTATTATGTCTTGATTATGGCTGGGACAGGGGACATTTACAGCAGATGCTAGAGGTTGAGAAACTGCAGAGTGACAATTTGCATAAAAAACAGTGGTATAAAAGAGACTGATTAGTTTTGTCTAGTTAGAATGGAATGGAGGAGGATAGTTCAGACCAGACCTTTTCTGTGACAACTGCCCCATGCCGTTCTCCTTCTCATAAGAAAATATATTCTGACTTAGATAAAATAACAGATTTCTGTCTAGGTAATTAAGGAAATCAATGGGAGCTTTGTGCAGGCTACACTATCTTTCTGTTATTCTCTCTTTCATTGAGCAACTATTTATAGTCTAAATAATAATTTCATAATAATTAATCTGAAGAATACAAGTGCTGAGAACTTCTCTACTTAATTTAGTCTATTCAGTTCAATATTAAGAAATTACTCTTCCTCATATCACAATCAACTTACTAGATGGGCTATGTAAAGGGCATCCTGTAAACTATTGAACTCTACTGATATGAATACCTGTGTGTGAATGCGTGGAAATGGGTGAATGTAGGTCATACAGATAGAGCTTTGAGTAGTCAATAGCACAAGAAAAAGCAGTTTGTTTCCCATTCCCCAAATACACTTTAACCCACAAAATGGAACCAAACTTGGTTGCACTTACAGTCTGAGCAATGTGAGGTGGAACTTCTGTTGGTTCATCCTTAAATTGTAGATTTTCCATGGGTACATCCACCTGAATAAAAAGGGGCAAGCTCACACACTCAGACACAGGAACAAAGATGTAAACAATCTGTTTAAATCTATCAAAATCTTGGATTCTGAATGTGAGAACTAACCCCTGAATTGGAGAAAGCTGGTTCCTTATTAAACCAAATGATAGAGGGTGAGCTGAGGTTGCTGCTGTAGGAGGGACCAGGACTGGGGAGACCAGAGTACTACAAGTAACCATACATTTCTGACAACAGCATCACCTGACTTTTTAACAATGGTGTACTGAAGCTGCACAGCCCCATATCACAATCCTTTCAACCTTTTTTGTGTAATATCACATACAGTAAAAATAATCTATAACTCAAATCTGACAGTTGCGGGACTCTGCAAATATTTACAGAACTTGTTTATACAGTGACGGGTGAATGAAAACATACTTAGCAAGTAGTTGGCGTTGGCTCAGGGGGGATTCCATGTGGTAGTCTTGGTAAGTAAGCTGACTTGGCATAGGCTGATATGGGCACTCAAATCTGTAGTCAGTAAAAGATTTATTCAAAAAATTTATTAAAATTAGGGTATTTATAAAAAAACAACAATTAGAGATTATTTTATAGTGGATCTCAAAAGTGTAAATTTCTGGTAAAAAAAAAAAAATTAGACCATAGGGAATAATTTCTTTCCATCTTCCATTTGACAAGTTATAATATTTAGATATCCTAGACTGAAATACATATTGTATTAGGATTGTCACAATACCAAAGTGTCAAACTTTGGTACTGATACGAAGAAAACTATTATATACTTTATAATATTTTTGATACCACTGCAACCTTTTTTAATGCTACAAGAGAAAAAAAGACTATTACAATATGACATACTTAGCTTTAACTTTTTAAAATAGGGCAAAACTAATAGGTAGGGGACAATTCAGCTGTGGATTAGAGAACACAGAGCGCTCGCCTGTTCTTTGTCTACAACATCTGTACAGCAGCACAACTAGCTACTATATTAGCTTTAGCTGCATGCAACATTGCCCTGCGACAGACTGGCGACCTGGCCAGGATGAACCCCGCCTCTCGCCCAGTGTAAGCTGGAGATAGGCACCAGCAACCCGCGACCCCATGAGGGATAAAGCGGATCAGAAAATGGATGGATGGATGCATGCATGCAACATTTTGATCTCATTCATAAAACACTACAATTGGGGACATTTTCAGGGACAACTTTAGCTTTAGGTCATCTAAAACTGGGACTATCCCTAAAAATCAGAGACGTCTGGTCACCCTAGTTACATACTCCATGAGAAGCTAGGAATTTTTCCTTGCTGCCACAGCTATGAAAAAAAATTTCAGCCATCTCTGGGAATTCTCGCTTGTCCTGTGTAGAACTTTTTCCTCACAGGGTGTCCGTCAACTGTTGAATGATTGGCCATGATTTGGATGGGGTGTTTAAGATGGAAAGGTGAAAAAGTCTCACATATCTGTTGAACAAAGAAACATTATTTGCTGTGGTGGTACTGAGTGGTCAAACATACCACCTTCGTTCATTTGGAGTGTTTCCCCCTAGTATTATAAAGGGTATTTTCAGTGTAATGACTAATACTGGTGAACCTGATATTTAGCCAGACACAGAGTTACGTTAAAAGGGTTTATTGTGAAGATGATGAGCAATGGAAGCTGAGGCAGGCACGCGGAACTACACTAGATGAATTTTGACTGAAGGTGCAAGCAGGCAGGGATGAGCAGGAGACCAGAGGATGCAGGTAGTGACATGGAAGAACAGGCGATGTGGACCAGGAAACCATCAGAACGGGCAGAGCAAGTGGCTAGGACTCACGGGGAAACAGGCAGAACTGCAGCATGCAGACACAGGCAACCTTATGTGAAGAGTCCAGTCGGCTGAGCACACATGAACCGGTAGAGGAAGGGCACATCAAACTGGGTAAGACGAGATCAGATGAGAAGAGAAGAGACGTTCTGGCAGGGATGAGTTGGCTGACGTACATACTTTTTAAAGTGTGTACCTAACAACAATTAATACTGATATGCAGTTAATTTTCCACCTTTCATATTTGTTTGTAAGAGGCTTAGGTTAGCTGAATTGTACAGAATATACAGGAGGTATAATAAGCATTGAACACTTCAATGTTTTGCTTAGTTTAAATATATTTAATGTGGCCCACTGACACAAAATAAAAACCAGATTCTGGCGACAACCCCAGTAAACCACAAGAACAAAGGCATCAAAGCAAATTGATCAATAAAGTCATTGATTAAAAAATTGGAATAACAAAGGGATTAAAGAACAAACTCATGAACAAAAGGATGTTTTCCTCTACCAAAGTATAGGACAGAGCAAGTAAAGGGACAAGAGTGACCTTCACTGAAAACTCTCACGGTTGAAAAACATTCTAATGGAAATGGTTACAGCTGCAATGTTCTATTGAGCAACATTGGAGTGATGATTCAGCAGTGAAAGATACATCATTTCACCATGACCCAATGACAGCCTGGTGTCCTTCCTTTAACTTCTGATACAGGAGTCAAAACAATGGTTAAAAGAGTTGTCCAAGAGTAGGGCACACTTGTACAGAGCTTCAGCAAGACCTGCAAAAGCAGGTGCAATTTTCCCCCACACAATATGAAATGCACTCAACCACAATGGCTTCTATTCACAGTTATTGCACAAGACTCCATTGCAGAAGAAAAATAATTCCCAACGCTTGTTTAAAGTTTGCAGCTAAACATTTAGACACGTGGCACAGAGGTTAGGGAGTTCGTCTTGCAATTGGCGGGTTGCCGGTTCGATCCTCCGCACAACTGTCTCTGTCGTTGTGTCCTTGGGCAAGACACTTCAACCGCATTGCCTGCTGGCGGTGGTCAGAGGGCCCGGTGGCGCCGATGCATGGCAACCTCTCCTCTGTCAGTCTGCCCCAGGGCAGCTGTAGCTACTAACATAGCTCACCACCGTCAGGGTGTGAATGGATGAATGACTGAACTGTAGTGTAAAGCGCTTTGGAGGTCGTCAGACTAGTTAAAGCTATACACTCTGCCTTTAATCCCTTGGCTCCTATGTCAGGATGCGCTCCAGCACGTAATGAGGCGGAGGGATATTTCAGCTGGTTATACTCACTGTGTCTGTAGTGTGGGACACTTATTTTAGAGCCCAAATAAGTGACTTCACATTCAGAAACACGCCCAAAAAAACTGCAAAACTATACATGAAATTTACAAGCGACTTTAGAAAAAAGAAGCCCTTGGCAAAAGTGGGCAAGGGTCTGTTTTGCTACAGTCTCTAGCATTCTTAGAACTACAGAGAGCGCCAAGGGTAAAAACAAAAAACACAGTCTGGAGAGCGCTGCGGGGAACAAAACTTTACCGCGCGTCAAAAAAAATGTTGGCCTAATGGTCTAACAAAGTTAATCAGAGTGCAAAGAAAGGACCCCAGAATGTTCAGGATTTATAAGCAGTTTACGTGGAACCATTGCTCAACATTACAACTGAGCAACGTGTAATGCCATCTTCTGACGTGACAGACTCCAACTCCCAGCATGCAACACGGTCAGATGATCACCAACTCCCAGCATGCAACACGGTCAACGCGACCACCGGTCCTGGCAATATTATCTCGTTGCTATGAGAGGACATAAAAAGCACCCGCGCGCTTACATCATTCTTCTTTGCTGGCAGTTCACACAGCTGTTCATTCTGTTGGCATTTTCCCCACGTGGCACGTGTTTGATTTCTCGCTGGATCGCGAACTTCCGAACCAAACTCATCCCTGTTTTCCTACGCAGGAGGTCAACTTTAAAAGTACTTTGAATTCATTTTGATCCTACTGGAAGCCGCTATCTCCCAGCGATCGCCAGACTTCGCGCTTGTTTGGGCCAAAGAAAGCGTCGGAGAGGCCAGAGACTTCGGGGTTTGTTCCCTTTTTCCTCCTTGTTGCCTGAAGGATCTGCACTCGCAAAAGCCGCTGGCGCCGCTGTTGAAGCCGCAGATCCGTGGATCCGAAGCCAGGACATCCCGCTGAGGCAACGTCAGAGTAAAGAAAGGATTTCCTTTTTATTTCTCTTTTCACCCTTAAGGTGATATATTCCATAGCTCTCAACTCTCACGCATTGACCGTGTGACACACGCATTTCACTAACTTCACACGCTCACACGCAACACATGGCATTTCACACGCAAACATGGCATTTCACACGCATAAAAATCACAAAGCCCATCTGGGCTGCGGACCACAAACCTCCGCCTTCTGCTGAGCTGTTTCGGCTTCTTTCACAACTTGTGGCCATCAGTAATTCCTGCTGCAGTTCGTGTTAACAGAGCAGCAGGAAGAGTGATCAGAGTTAGGAATAATTTTAGTCTTAACCAGTGGTGAAAGTGAGCCAGTGTTATGCTCAAAAATGCATGCCTGCCGAGATATGCATGCCTCCCCTGTCGCGGGAGCACGCCTCGCTCTGTACAAATGAATATCGACGGAAAACGAATTAAAATATGACCAACGGAGCGACTTCTTCTTATATTAATTATATAAAAACGTTTAAA
The DNA here is from genome assembly GCF_011125445.2 of Fundulus heteroclitus. Classification (NCBI taxonomy): domain Eukaryota; kingdom Metazoa; phylum Chordata; class Actinopteri; order Cyprinodontiformes; family Fundulidae; genus Fundulus; species Fundulus heteroclitus. The sequence continues at coordinate 3,198,532 of NW_023396803.1, forward strand.
TGTACTTCTAGTGTGAAAAAAACTGTGTGTATTTGGCAGATTCGTTTACAAAAGTACGGGTGTTATGAACAACATTAAATCCAAAGTTTTTATGCGAGGTACGGCTGATTTATTTGTTGTGGTCTCTTGTCATCACACACAACAACAAACCGTGAGAGCCAACGTGAGTTTTGAAACTGAAAAGCTTTTTCTTAAGCGGAAGATCAAACGTGCAGACACAGCCTTCATAGACCAGTGGGATGCATTCGTGAGCGTCAGAAAGCTATGGTGCATTCAGGAGCATGGGACATTTCAAACTTACAAGGAAAGAGGCATAAAACGGAATAGAACTTAACTCATACAATAATCTATTTATCCAGAAACAGTGTGGGCTTTCTTACAATACTGAATGCTCTATAATTGTATTTCTGTTATGTTTTGATTCTGCACATCTGCTAGCTTTTTATTCTGAAAAATCTATAATATTACAGCAGCAACTTATCAAAGTTTTTCAAAGCCTGTTTAAAAGCTCCAAATGGGGCTTCAGATCATAGAGCAACAATTGCGCTGTCATTGTTTTACAGGGCAGAATTTGCATTTGCTGACCCTTGTCCTTTAATTACAGATGGATATACAGGAATAGAGTCATACACGTGTCAACTCCTCTGAGATAGCAGGGGATGCGTTTTTTGGCAAAGGGGCTGCCAAAAAACGCATCCCCCTATGTTTTTAATCTAAAAATTGTCCCACACACCTGAAATTCACACTAGTAGTTCAGAACACATGTGTAAACACGTAGAAAATGTTACATCAACTACAAGTGTATATGTCTATGAAACAGCAGGGGATGCGTTTTTTGGCAACGGGCTGGTTATTAACTGTAACAGTCTAGAAGTGCATGGAGCTGAAAAGAGGGAGACATCAGCAGCTGGATTGTGCATAAAGACGCAGCGGGAACCTCTGTGTGCTTTAGTGTTGCTGCTGAGGGGAAAATGTTGACCATAAAGACTTGATGAAACTCAGCCTGATTCACCAATCAGGTTATAGATCTACAATGATAAACAAACCCATAGATTAATGTGTAACAGTGTAATAATTCGGTCAATAACTTAAAACTACTTAATTTTATTCAGTATTATTTGAACGATTGTGTGTTTTTGTTATGTTTTAATCCATTAACTGAACAATAAGGTATTAATACGTCTCTTTCTCTTTTTAACAAAAGTAATACATGTCTACTTCAATGTCTGGTGGGATAAAAATGAGATGGAGTTGACTCCACCGGCTCTTCCAGGGTCCAGTTAGCCCCGCCCCAAACAAGCCCCACCCCCCAAATTAGCATATTCTCACTCTTAACTTTTGATAAAAGTTGAGAGGTCTGTATATTCTGTACCAGGGCAGAGCCTATTAGAAATTAGTTTAATGCTTAATTACTCCGAGACTTTGTTTTTAACTGTGCTGGATATTTCTGATGTGTGTGCAAGCATTTCACAAGTGATTTTGGCTGTGTTGTTTTTGGTTTGATTATAAGCGGACTTCGCCGAGTGTCAAATTTCCTTTTCTCTTCTTATCTTCATCTTTGATCTCTTTGTCTACATTTTCAGTTTCGCACACTTTCTGTGAAGCTTTGTTCAGGAGAGAAAACGCCCCTGATCAAAGCCCACCTTGCACTAGGCGTGTGCGCTAGATACGTCATTAGGACCTCCTCCTCATCTGTCACGCAAGATCGTAGGTCAGATGTCGTCATAGCCGTCATCTTTGAAAGGTGCAGAGTAGCTCTAAACGGTTAGCTTAGCTTGTTGTGGAATACAATAGCACTCCATCTAGCTGCGGGTCTTTTTTCTCAAAGCTATTTTGTCTTTCAGTGCTGCTATGTCAAGTGCCGACTTCTTGAATGTGATGTCTAAACAACTGTAAGTTGAATTAAGAATTGCTACCTCTCATTTAATCCATTTGACTTGTTTATTTTCATTTATTTTCTTTTGCATGTACTTTGAGTAGCGAGTAGTGTTTATAGTGTTCATTAAATATAATAATTACTGTAACAAGGAATTATTTTGGTTTAACAAATAATAATGTGTGGAATAGTAATTGTTTGTGTTTATTTTGATCCAGAAGTTGGATGGTCTCTAAGAGTAAAGAATTACCTCTTTTTGAGTTAACAATTGAATCAACTGAGACAATTTCATTGGTTTGTAATAAAGAAGCAAGTGTTAAAACTCTAATTGCAGTTATAATTTGTGTTATCAGCGTTTGCTGGATAATTCTAATCGGTCAACAACCGGTCAGAATGCTCTTTTCCAGCACAAATAAGTTCATTACAGCTTATTAATAAATGCATTGTTAGTGTTAGTCATTGCAGGCTTGTAGCCCTTGGATCACAACCATTTGAAATACATTTGTTGTAGCTACCATTTGAGTTTGAATGATCTATTATTAAAATTATAATAGCAAATTATAATTAATAATAATATTCATTATCAAACAGGTTTCTGCCATAACAAATGCATGGAACTAGTTTCTCCATACAAAAGATGTCATCACAAAAAGATGTCACATAGATACAGATGTTGTCATTACAAAAAAGTTATTCAAGGTGTTTAAGACATTTTTGTAAGTAAATGGTAAATGGGTTGTACTTGTATAGCGCTTTAACTAGTCTGACGACCCCAAAGAACTTTACACTACAATCAGGCATTCATCCATTCACACACACATTCACACCCTGATGGTGGTGAGCTATGTTAGTCGCCACAGCTGCCCTGGGGCAGACTGACAGAGGCGAGGCTGCCATGCATCAGCACCACCAGGCCCTCAGACAATACTCCCTTTGTCAATCCAATGTTGTACCAATACCTTTATTTGTGGACTAATTTGTTTTTGAGTTATTTGTATATTTAGATAATTTAGGTTTCTGTTGAAATCTGATGTGAAATGTACTGTTTACAAGTGGCTCTATTGGAAATATTTGTTCACGTCTTATTTTACCCACTGTTTATCAGACTGAAGGTGTAAAAAGCATGGGAATTATCTTGATTGTGGTTTTATTTATTTACAGTGCAAAAACCTCAACATATCAAGGATGTGAACACTTTTGAGATCCACTATACTGGAATAAAAGAATAGCAAAATCACTTTAGTAAGAGGTGGGGCATGACACACGCCACATTAGGATATCTATGATAACACAGTACCTAAAGCTTAGTGGGTCCAGTATCTCTGGTGAGATAACTTGCTGGTAAGGATGAGGTATGACCCATGGTACACTGGTGCCACCCCAGGGTCCTGCTCCAACAGGAATCTCTGCAGAGATTTCTTGGATATCAGTCTCTGTAGAAAAGCCCTGTGTGGACTGTCCAGTGATTGGCTCCGTCAAAGGCTTGTTCATCATGCCCACATGGAGAAGACCTGTTTTAATCAAGCAAACAAGAAATAAAAAAGAAGTCAGTAGATCCAACTTTCCATTGAGATAGATCTAGCTTTAAATTGCATATTATTCTCCTCCACTCTGAATGCTCCGTGGTTTATTTGCAATTGGTAAATTTGATAAAATAACCCTAACTGAATCTGTTTGCTCGTTTACAAAGAAATGAAATCTCTATTTTTTCTTTTAGTTTCATTTAAGTGTAGAGTCAGAATATCAACCAAAAATCAAGAAGAAACTTACACATAAATGAGAAAAAAGTATTTGACTTTATGCAATACCTGATTTGTTCTTAGTGGGGATATGCCTGGTGGTTGGTCACCAGGTCTGCTAACATCTCAGGTGTTACAGTCAGACTGTCCAGGCCACTCTATCTCCTTATTATTCATTTATGCATGCTTTTATTGACTCCTTAAAGTATCGGAAATCCCGTCCACAACTTGACGTCAGCGTTCTGACTAAGAGATGACAGTTCTTGCTAAGATTTTATAATTAATGTAATTAACCTTTCGCAAAACCCCCAAACAGTCATTGTCCAATCACGCGTCATTAGCATCTCTGGCTATGTAAACTAGGCCTTACATTTCCCAACATGGTGAAGGGATCCAAAAAAAAGTAAAAAAAACAAACAAACAACTGGACCTCTATTCTGAAGCTGAAGACGTTTCACTTCACATCCAGGAAGCTTTCTCAATTCAAAATGTCTGGAATAGCTGCTGGTTTAATTTGATTATTTCTGCTTTGCTGAATTTGTTTTATGTATTTGCACTTTTAAATGTCTGAAAGCACCATGTAATGTTTTGCACGTCTATTTACTGACTTTGTTTTATATGAAGGTGTGTTTCTGAACAAGAACCAGTTGTGGTTACTGTCAGTGTGGATCACATCAGCTGTTGATGAAGTTCTAAAACACACAATATAGAAATAGTTATGCAAAATATCAAATGTCTTTGGTATTGTTATTATTGCTTGTTTTCTGTCACATCAAGGTGCTATCATTAATGAAAGGCACACAACATATATTTTTCAGTTATTTTATATTTATTTTGGGTATATATTTAACAATATCATTTTCCATTAATTTGTCATTTGGGGCAATACCTAGTCTCCTAAACCCATCCCTCTCAAATGTCGGTTCCTGCAATGTATTCCCCTCAAAACGATTACTTTTAATATTTTTTTAAGAACGTCTGCCTGGGGGTTGGTTTGTTTTGGTTGATATGCAACGCCGACGGGGCGGAGAAGGCGCGTTCGGCTCAGCTCTTCTCCTACGCCGGGACAGCGGCAGCACCGGGTATATACCTCTGGTTGTGCTAAAATGTTTTACTCCATCATGATATACTAAATCGGGGACATTTCCGGGGACAACTTTTGCCGGGGACAGGTCATCCAAAACGGGGACTGACCCCGGGATCGTAAACGTGACGGTCACGTCATTTTTGGCGTCAAAATGATGGCACAAGTCCTGACATAACCCGTAGTGTCCCAATCCTCCAGTTTTGGACGCTTGTAACCTGCGCACTCGAACCCTTGTGTGCAGTTGCAGCGGTGCTCATTTCATGAAAGTGCGTTGGATTTAGTGTGAGTATCGAGCCAGAGCAAGAGTCGCCTTATTTATTTTCAACACGATTGCTCTCCAAGGGGTGGCAGTATTGTGCACAGCGTTACAAAACCCCGGCGAAGAAGAAAACGTTGGCTAACTCACTCTTCAGCGAGAGCGCAGTAAACATGAGTCTGTGGAAGTCTGTGTTGATCACTGGTTGCAGCAGAGGAATCGGGCTGCAGCTGGTTAAGGAGCTGGCTAACAGCAACGGTAGGCCAGCTACCATCATAGCAACAGCCCGCAACCCGGCGGCTTCCACGGTAACGTTTAGCTTTCTTTCCCATGTCCTCACCGACAACACTGCATGAGCTAGTCCCAACGGCTCAGTTACGATTCGTTAGGCATACTAAATATAAGTTGTGTCACATACGTGCTGTACAAGTTTTGGTTCATAATGTCATACTTACCTTTTTAATTTATTTAATCGAAGTTATTACAGTGTCAGTCTGTTGTCAAAAGGGTGAGAGTTAAATGCGATAGTTCTCCCTCAGGGTCACAAAGTTACTTTGGTTCTTACCGCAGTGTTGTCACCATGGCAACGGATTCTGGGACTTTTGTTTTGATAGATTCGCCCTTTTGCAACGGCATCGCCCCCTTGTGGTGGGAACTAAGTGCTACAGTTTAAAAGGAGTCGATGCAACTCTTTGGTGGAATAAAATAAGCAAATAAATGTTTTTTGTGAGTTTTAGTTGCTTGGATGGCATACAAGTTAACCAGTAACATACTGCTGCTTCTATTTGTTGATAGGCAACATTTTTTAAAAAAAAAACAATTGAAATAATTGGAATTAAATGAGTGCATTACTGTCTCATTGGAGTGGATAAACAAACCCGTTTTCCATGGTATGCCTTTAATATATAATTCTGTTGTAGTTTTCATAAAGTTATTAAAATTACAATTTGCATTTCTTTACTATATATTTTATCAGCCTTTCCTGCCTTTTTGAAAAGAATGTATTTATATGTTGTGATTTATGACCTGGGCTTTTACACCATATGCACCAGAAATTGTGCTGACTGCAAATCTAACCATAGTGTTTCAAGCTTCTATGGGTGAAAGAATAGACATCACATTTAATCAATCTAATTATATGGGCTTGTTGAAAGTTGTTTTTTCTTGTTTCTTTTGGAAATGTTCTTTCAGGGACTGTTCATTTTTAGGCATGTTGCTTTTTTTGCTTTTTATGGTTGCCCTTAATATTTATATTAAAAGATTGTGAGTTTTGGCTTTTGCCAATTTGGGAACTATGTGCTTTGTGCTATATAAGATAAGCTTTATTGATCTCACAATGGAGAAATTCTCTTGTCCCATCGGCTCAATAGTCAAAAGTCAGAAGAAGGTGCCAAAGTAGGTAAGTACAATCAGTTAGATACAGTTATACAGCTATATACAATTCTATACACTTCTATGTATAAATATGTTATTGCACATATGTTATTATACACTTTGTACAGGATTATTGCACAGGATTATTGCACAGGTTATAGCACCTTGTTTAAATAGCTTATTGCACATACGTTATTACAGTTATTGTTGCATCTATGGTGCATGGTTGCAGTAATTACTATAATGGTTACAGGTATAGAGCAGCGAAGTATGATCAGGTAGCAGCAGGAATGAATGACCTTTATGTTGACAATATACCACATCACATTATTGCACATAGTTGCTGCAAAACACTTATTACAGTAATTGTAACAGTTATAATCCAGAGATTGTATTAACATGAGTTGCACATTATTGTACGTTAGTTATTGCACGTTACTTATTACGGTTATGGTTACTATTATATTGCAGCGTTATATAATCTGGTAGCATCAGGAATGAATGACCTGCGGTAGCGCTCCTTTTTACAGACAGGATGTCTAAGTCTTGCACTGAAGGAGCTGCTCAGCTCCTCTACAGTCTGCTGCAGGGGGTGGAAGGTGTTGTTCATGATGGATGTGAACTTGGACAACAGCCTCCTCTCTGCCACTTCCTCCACAGAGTCCAGAGAGCAGCCCAGGACAGAAGTGGCCTGGGCTGCTCTGCACAGAACAAGTGTGGTAGAAAAAAGGTGTCAGTTCAAGTGTAAGGAGAGATTCACAAGGCATGAAATACAGCTGGAGCCGGAGCTTTAAGAGCAACCTCACACAGAGGTGTTCAGCACATAAGCAGCATCTGCGTTGATAGTTGCCCAACCACAGGCTATCTGTTTAATGTTCATCCAGCAGCCCGCCAGCAACTAGACATGGGTTTACAGGGACAACAGGTTCAGTATAAAACACCCCTCCCCAGTGACACTGTCAAGATTATTCTTCATGATCCCACAGTGTTTTTTTGCCAGAGGGGATATACTTCAGGGTTTCCTCTGCTGGTGTTGTTTGTTTGTATTCTTTTTGTTTTGTTTTTGGGTGGGGAGGAGTATGATGTCATCATCTAATTTGCATGTTTGTTCATACATTTGGAACCCAGTGTACAGGAGAGCTTTTGCCAAGATGAGAAGTTATTATGAAATGATTTAAGAATTGTAATACATTGCCTGAGTTTACACTACATAGAACAATACTAAAAAAGACAGCTATCAGAGGCACACAAAGTAAATGAGGTGAATAAGTGATTGAAGCTGTGTGTGAATGAAATTCAGGAAACTTTTCGTGCAACAGTTTCAGAGACAAAACAGACTATTTTAAATCTGTTTTGTCTCTGAAACTTTTTAATCCTATAAAACCATCTTCGTGTTCTTCCACATCTCATCTTTTCTGAAATTCTTTCTTCAGTTTTAGATTGATGCTTTATTCATTATTGAATTTACTTTTATGTACTTTACCGTTCCTCCCCTAGTTGGTCGTATTGCAACCATGTGTGTTACATAGCGCCAACTGCTAGGGGTACCATTGCCCCCCGGCCCCCCCTCTAGCTCCGCTACCTGAGTATAAGTTTGCAAATAAAGGCTATATCTAATATAGGGTATACATACTTTACATTGTTTTAAAAAAAATGTAAAAAATGTAAAACTTCATTCTGAAGCTTTTATTTGGCCGTGTTGGTGCACCACAGTCAATTACATGTAGTGGAAACCCTGTAAGACACTTTTCTCACAGTTGAATGTGCCTAGCTGTGCCTCAAAAGTGAGGTGCCTGTAAGGCATCCTGATCAGATGTCCAAATAACTTTAATTGAGTCCATTCGATGTGGGGGGCACAGCCTTATTCTGAGTTCTCACCCTCCCTGCAGAGATGCCTAATTTAACCAGCTAGTATATGGGTTCTCTTTTATTCTCTCTCTTTCTCTATATGTGAAAGTTGGAATGTAGATGGACCGCTCAACTCTTTTTACCCATCACAACTGGCCATTGCAACAGCGTTCATTACTACAGACAGAGGCCCAACCCATCTTTCTGTCTTCATGTCTTGACCAACATAATTGAGGCAGACCACCAGCGTAGAGGGAGTCGTACACCTTTTTTCCACTGAGAACCATTACATCATGTTTAGAGGAGTTTACTCTCCTCACAGCACCCTGAAGGCATGGCTTAAAGTCACAGATAAAAACAGTTTATGACCAAAGAGCATCATTGTACCTCTGAGGTTCCTGAACCAGACACCTTCCTGACCACTGTTACACCTTGAAATCCTTTACCTGAACACCACAAACAGTGGTTTTTGTGGTGTCTAACCTGGACATGAATGAGCTTGAGTTTGTGCCAAGAACGTCACACACCTCTTGCTTTTGATTTACAGGGACCAGATAAACAACAGCACCGCTCTGGCTCCGGAACCAGTCTCCTTGAGAGGGGCTGGACATTCTTCCACTCTGGAGTTGCCCATGGTGAGAGGCGCCGAGCTGGGGTTGGCGTGGTTGGGAGGAATGGCCCACCTGATCTGAACTCGAGTGGTGTTTTGTTGTTGGACTTCTGTGCTCGTCATGGATTGTCCATCACAAACACCATGTTCAAGCATAAGGGTGTCCATATGTGCTCTTGGCACCAGGACACCCTAGGTCGCAGTTCAATGATCGACTTTGTTGTCGTTTCATCTGATCTGCGGCCGTATGTCTTGGACACTCGGGTGAAGAGAGGGGCGGAGCTCTCCACCGACCACTACCTGGTGGTGAGTTGGCTCCGATGGCGGAGCCAACTCACGCCGAGGCAAAAACTCGGGCGTGGGAAGAGTTCGGAGAGGCCATGGAGAAAGACTTCCGTACGGCTTCGAAGCAATTCTGGTCCACTATGCGGCGTCTCAGGAGGGGGAAGCAGTGCAGTACCAACACTGTTTACAGTGGGGGTGGTGTGCTGCTGACCTCGACTCGGGATGTCGTGCGTCGGTGGGCGGAATACTTCGAAGACCTCCTTAATCCCACCAACACGTCTTCCATTGTGGAAGCAGAGCCTGAGGACTCTGGGTCGGGTTCTCCCATCTCTGGTGCTGAGGTTGCCGAGGTTGTTAAAAAGCTCCTCGGTGGCAAGGCCCCGGGGGTGGATGAGATTCGCCCTGAGTACCTTAAGGCTCTGGATGTTGTGAGGCTGTGTTGGTTAACGCAGCTCTGCAACATTGGGGGCAGTTCCTCTGGATTGGCAGACTGGGGTGGTGGTCCCCCTATTTAAAAAGGGGGACCGGAGGGTGTGTTCCAACTACAGTGGAATCACACTCTTAAGCCTCCCTGGTAAGGTCTATTCAGGGGTTCTGGAAAGGAGGGTCCATCGGATAGTCGAATCTCGGATTCAGGAAGAGCAGTGTGGTTTTCGTCCTGGCCGTGGAACACTGGACCAGCTCTATACCCTCAGCAGGATTCTGGAGGGGGCATGGGAGTTTGCCCAACCAGTCTACATGTGCTTTGTGGATCTGGAGAAGGCATCGACGATGTCCCCCGGGGGATCCTGTGGGGGGTACTCCAGGAGTATGGAGTACCGGACCCTTCAATAAGGGTTGTCAGGTCTCTGTACGACCGGTGTCAGAGTCTGGTCCGCATTGCCGGCAGTAAGTCGGACTCTTTTCTGGTGAGAGATGGACTCCGCCAAGGTTGCCCTTTGTCACCGATTCTGTTCATAACTTTTATGGACTGAATTTCTAGGCGCAGCCAAGGTGTTGAGGGGATCCGTTTTGGTGGCCTTAGGATTGCGTCTCTGCTATTCGGGGATGACGTGGTCCTATTGGCTTCATCAGGGCGTGATCTACAGCTCTAATTGGAGCGGTTCACAGCCGAGTGCGAAGCGGCGGGGATGAAAATCAGTGCCTCCAAATCCGAGACCATGGTCTTGAACCGGAAAAGGGTAGAGTGCCTTCTCCGGGTTGGGGAGGATGTGCTGCCCCTAGTGGAGGAGTTCAAGTATATTGGGGTCTTGTTCACAAATGAGGGGAAGATGGAGCGGGAGATCGACAGGCGGATTGGTGCAGCGTCTGCTGTGAAGCGGGCGCTGTACCGATCCGTTGTGGTGAAGAGAGAGCTGAGCCAAAAGGCGAAGCTCTTGATTTACTGGTCGAGCTACGTTCCTACCCTCATCTATGGTCACGAGCTTTGGGTCGTGACCGAAAGAACGAGATCCCGGATACAAGCTGCTGAAATGAGTTTTCTCCGTAGTGTGTCTGGGCTCTCCCTTAGAGATAGGGTGAGGAGCTCAGTCATCCGGGGAGGACTCAGAGTAGAGCCGCTGCTCCTCCACGTCCAGAGGAGCCAGTTGAGGTGGCTCGGGCATCTGGTCAGGATGCCTCCTGGACGCCTCCCTGGTGAGGTGTTCCGGGCACGTCCCACCGGGAGGAGGCCCAGGGGAAGACCCAGGACACGCTGGAGGGACTATGTCTCCCGGCTGGCCTGGGAACGCCTTGGGGTTCCTCCTGAGGAGCTGGGCCAAGTGGCTGGGGAGAGGGACGTCTGGGCCTCCCTACTGAAGCTGCTACCCCCGCGACCCGACCCCAGATAAGCGGAAGAAGACGGACGGACGGACGGACAGATAAACAACAGATCCTTTTTGTGGTCTCTATTGTTACATGATGTTAATCTTTCATTTCTGGTTTTATTCATTGGTGCCGCGTCAATCTCTCATCTGTTTTATTATTCAATTAGCCGTGCGTCTGTGTGTTTTAGGTTTCTTGTTGTCAATCTTTCTTCATATCTAAAGACTCTTTCCTCTTCCCAAAATCTGTTTCTGTTATGTTTGCTGCTCAGTGGGTTTAGGAGGGGGTTGGAGTGTGTGTGTTGGGTTGTTTTAGTTGTCGCTCTGTGATGTGCTTGATTTTAAGGTTAGGGAATGGAGCAAGCAGTGTTGGTGTATCCCTACAGAGTCATTAGAAAGAACACGTGAACCATCCTTCAATATGAGGATTTATATGAGGATTTAAGACTCATAGCATTTATAAATCGTGTAAAGCTCACCTAAAATATAGAAATCTCAACAGGTGGCTATCCTGTAATTTTATTTTCAGTAAATATTAAACCAAAATGATAAAACAATATGTGTAAAACTAAGTACATCCTTTCAGTTACCATAGGAGATAGAAGAATGCAATCAACTATTCACTATCCTGACAGCTGAAATAGGCTGTAATATCTTTTTATCGTTACTGTGTTCATCATGTGCTTTTGGTGACACTTCTTATTTTTCTGATGTTTAACCTGGATCACTTGAAACACAAATCACTTCGGGCTGTGCTATAGAATCAAACAGTTTTTTCAAAGTTGTCACGTGGGTTCCTTTGCATAACTCTGCATAACTTTGTTGAATATTTTCTCAGGTGGTGTTGGTGGGATTTGAGTGCCAGATATTGAAATCTGCATTTAGTGGCCTATCACTCTTGATAAGTCCTTCCTGAATGCAGCCTCTCTCTATGTTGAAGCTTGTTGAATATGTGTTGTTTTGTTAAAAGGTTTGTACTGGCTTCTCACTCACAAGAGTTTTATTGCACTGTGTAGCAACAAGGACGGTTGCTATGCAGTGTAGCAGCCTTGTTGTTATCTTTAAAAAATGTGGCAGCAGATCCTGCCAACACTAAGCATGCCTGTAGGGATTTTATCTCTCTTTTTCTTTCTTTTTTTACCTGAAAAGCAGGGTTGTGTTCATCCTAGATTTCTGTATAAAATATCTACAATGTTGTCAAAATGTGTTTTGTTTTTGCATGCTTAAATGTTTTAGATTATCATATTATTTTAATATCCTGAGAAAAAAAACAAAAAAAATTCTCAAGTAATTATTTTATTTATTAGAAGAGAAAAGCTACTCAAACCAAACCAGCCAGACTCTATGTGTAATAAAATTGGAGCCCCCGATTAATCCTGGATTTCTTGTGATGAACTCCCTGTGATTTATTGCAAAGAGTAGCCATCTTGGAAGCTGAAATTTGTGAGTTCGATTCCTGCTTCCTCCTGCCTCATATTAGTTTATGAATGTGAATCCAAATGGATATATGTGGCGCTAGACAGACCATTCAGTCTTTTTCATGACATTCTTTGAGTTCAGTTTGTTTGACTAGCTACTCCTTGGCTTGATTGCTACCAGACCTGTAGAATAAAGAAAACACTTAAATAGAACCTGCATGACAACATAAAGTAGGCTAGAAGATCTAAAAAATGCAATAACGGGAAATCTAAGAACAAATGAGAAACAAATGAATCCAATCATTGGTAAAACACTGGAAAGACACATAATCTTCCGGCGTACAGCTCCGCTACAACTCGCGGATATTTTCATAGAAAATGCCGGCAAACTCGCTGGAAACCACTCATCTACCCAGCTGATCAGCGCCAGCTGGAGTTACGGTCATGTAGTGTTTTTGAACTTATAATCACTTCTACGCTCGATTGTTTTCGCGGCTTCGGAGTACTATGGGTACCAGTCCCGGGGGCCTGTGAGGCGGCGGACTCGCCGAGCAGCTCACGCCGGTGGAAAGCGAAGCGGAAGCGGTGTAGCCGGCCGAAGAAACGCGGCTGCCGCAGAGGCTTAGCAGCTAAGCTAAAGGCTAACCCCTTCAGATCGCCACTCCCATCCATCCTGCTGTCCAACGTCCGCTCACTGGACAACAAAATAGACCATTTACAACTCGAGCTCTCTGCAAAGAGGGAGTTTAGAGACTGCTGTGCTCTCATCCTGACGGAGACATGGCTTACATAATCAATCCCGGACAACGCCGTTAGCCTGGAGGGGCTAGCTACTTTCCGCGCTGACAGAAATAAACAACTCAGCGGTAAGACCCGAGGAGGCAGACTCTGCATTTACATCGATAACAACTGGTGTAAAAATGCTAGAATAGTCACAAGTTCTTGTTCTCCGGACATCGAGCTTATGATTATTAGCTGCAGACCTTTTTATCTCCCTAGAAAGTTCACTGTTATTATCATTACAGCGGTTTACGTGCCTCCCAGCGCAAACACAAAAGAGGCCATGAGTGTTCTCTATCGGACTATCTCTGAGCTGCAATCTGCACACACAGAGGGTTTTCATTATTGCTGGGGATTTTAACCAGGCAAATATGAAGACTGTTCTCCCTCATTTCTACCAACATGTGGATTTTGCAACTCGGGGAGAGAACACTCTAGACTTAGTTTATACAAATATTAAAAGCGCATTCAAGGCAGCCCCCCGCCCCCACCTGGGCCCTTCAGACCACATCTCTGTGATGATGTTTCCTGCATACAAGCCCCTGCTAATCAGAGCTAAACCTGTAGTGAGGCAGGTGAGGGTGTGGACTGAGGGAGCAATGGAGGCACTCCAGGACTGTTTAGAGTGCTCTGACTGGAACATGTTCAAAGCTGCAGCAACTTATTAGGACAAGATGGACATTGATGAGTATGTCATGACTGTGTCAGCCTACATCAACAAATGTATTGAGGACGTCAGCACCACCAAGACCATCATCACCTGAGTCAACCAACGACCCTGGATTACTGTGGAGGTCCGTCAAGCGCTAAAAGCAAGAAACTCAGCCTTCAAGTCTGGTGACAAGGAGGCACCGAGGACAGCGAGAGCCAACCTGAACCGTGCCATCAGGTTAACAAAGCGGAACCACACTAAGAAAATCCAGGAGCTTTTCCCTGACGCCAGCAACACCAGGAGCATGTGGAAAGGCATACGGGCAATAACAGAATACAACACGCCCTCCCCCCGGTGGGCGAAGTTGGGCGAAGTTGATGCTGACTTTCTTAACGGACTAAACAACTTCTTTGGGAGGTTTGAGGCACTAAACAGCACTCCAGCAGTGAAAGCAGTCACCCATCAGGAAGAGGAGGTCCTCTGCCTTGACACAGCCGACATGTGGAAGACTCTAAGGAGAGTCAACCCGCAGAAGGCCCCAGGTCCCGACAACATACCTGGGCAGGTGCTCAAGGAGTGTGCAGGTCAGCTGGCTGGTGTCCTCACAGACATTTTTAACACCTCGCTGGAGCAAGCCACAGTGCCAGCATGCTTCAAGTCTGCCTCCATCATTCCGGTGCCAAAGAAACCTCAAGTCACCTGTATCAACGACTACCGGCCTGTTGTACTGACTCCCATCATGATGAAGTGGTTTGAAAGGTTGGTAAAAGAACACATCGTCTCCAGTTTCTCCCCAACACTAGACCGGTTCCAGTTTGCCTACCGACGGAACCGCTCCACTGAGGACACCATCTCCTCCGCTCTCCACCCGAGCCTGACACACCTGGAGGAGAAGAACACGCACGTGCGGATGCTGTTCCTGAACTTCAGTTCAGCATTTAACACCATCATCCCACAGCACCTGGTGGGAAAACTGGAACATCTGGGCTTCAGCACACCCCTTTGCTACTGGCAGCTAGACTTCCTCACCAACAGACCTCAGTCAGTCCAGGTCGGACAGAACACCTCTGATGTCATCACCCTCAGCATGAGCTCCCCTCAGGGCTGTGTCCTGAGCCCCCTGCTGTTCACTATGATGACTCATGACTGCGTCCCCAGGTTAACCCCCAATCACATCGTGAAGTTTGCAGACGACACAACGGTGGTGGGCCTGATCAGAGACGACAACGACCAGGACTACAGAGAGGAGGTGGAGCAGCTGGTGGGCTGGTGCAGAGAAAAAAAACTGATCCGGAACATGGAGAAGACGAAGGAGATCATTGTCGACTTCGGGAAGAACCGGCCTCACCACGCTCCACTGCTCATCAACAGCTCAGATGTGGAGGTGGTCAGCAGCACCAAGTTCCTGGGGGTGCACATCACGGACAACCTCACCTGGTCTGTGAACACCACGTCACTGGTGAAGAGGGCACAGAAACGACTGTACTTCCTGCGGAGGATGAGGAGAGCCCACCTGCCCCCGCCCATCCTCACGACCTTCTACAGAAGCACCATAGAGAGCATTCTGACAAGCTGTCTCTCTGTGTGGTGTGGAGGCTGCAGTGCCTCCGACTGGAAGAATGTGAGGAGAGTGGTGAGGACAGCAGAAGGGATCATCAGGGGCTCCTCTCCCCTCCATTAAGGACATTTCATCTCAGCGCTGCGTGTCCCAAGCCCGAAACATCATCAGGGACCCCTCACACCCCCACCATGGACTGTTCTCCCTGCTGCCCTCTGGGAAGAGGTTTCGCAGCATCCGCTGCAGGTCCACCAGGTTACACAAAAGCTTTTTCCCTGTTGCCATCAGACTGTTGAACTGCTGAAGCTATAAACTGGACTCTGTACCACATTCGCATATTTGCACATTTGCATCATTGCATCCTTATCTAGCATTACAAATGCTGCCGAACTCTCAGTTTCTAAAATGCATTCTTGCACAAATGCCCTTTGCACCATAATTTCTGCACATACAAATGGTTTTTAAAAATACTCACCTGTACAATGTAATCGCACACTGTCTCTTTCCCCTGCATTGTTTACATTTCAATTGTTTACTGTTAAATCACTGCTGCACTTTATTCTGTAATTTACTGTAAATTTCAAGCTGTATGCAAACGAAATTTCGTTCTGTACGCACTCTGTGCATACAAAATGACAAATAAAGTTGTCTAAGTCTAAGAATAAAAAACGAACATATGAAAAAAGGATGTTTTCATCTACCAAAGTATATGACAGAGCAACAAAAGTCTGTGAGTCGTAAAAAGGTTACCATTTCTAAGGCTTTGGAACTCCCAAGAACCGTGGGAAGATCTCTTACCCACAAATAGAGAAAACATGGAACAATAAACCATCCTCAGGAGTGGCCAAAATTACGTTTAAAGCACATCAGTGACTCATCCAGGAGGTCACAAAAGAGCAAGAAAAATATTTAAAGAGGACATGTGCTTTTTAAATGCTCTCTTTGAAATCATTCAGTTGTGGTCTATCTACAATGAAACTGCAATGCTTTGGTCTAAATTCCTCATTATTGTTGCCCCACAGCGCCTCTTTTGCCCCTGTTGTGAGGTACATCTAAGAGGACCTGGTTTTGGTGTTGTCTCTTTAAATGCCTATGAGCCACTTCACACCCGCCCCCTCCACAGAGTGCTCCACAACACCCCAATTGGCCATTTTCGTAGTATGCTGTGGGATGGTGTAATGAGTTGTGGGGGTTAATACACCCAACAACTGAACATTTTGACAGCTAGTTCTATTCCGGCTAGTGCCGGAATAATAAAAGTGGCAAATTGGTGAAATTGGTTAGCCGGAGATCCATGACCTTGTCTGGCAGCCCTGCAGTGAATAATGTGACATAATTATTGAAAAAAAATGTAATAGAGAACACAGAAAACTGAATGGCTTAAAAACTATGACCCAATATAAATATTTTATGCAGCACCTGGACCGACTAATTTCAAATTTTCTGCACTTCGAGATTTCCAAGTACACAAATAAATTTATTTAAAGGCTAAAAAGTGGCCTTTACATGATATGTCCCCTTTAAGTGCAGTAGGCCTTCCTTGCCTCAGTTAGAAGGCATTTCTGTTCATGGTTTAACGAGAGACCTGGCCAAAATAGCATATTTGGAGAGTTCCAAGAACAAAACCATGTCTGACCAAAGAGGGAAAAAAATATTTAATTGTTGCAAATGACTGATGGCAATTCCTGCTGCCAAGGGTCAAGAATCTATAATTTATTAGGTTTAAGAAACAATCATGTTGGGCTAGGTTAGTTTGGATATTCCCATTGGTTAATCAAACCGTTTAAAAGATAAATAAATTAAAAAAAATGATTTTTGTCAAATATTAAACATTATTTGATTATCTGAAAAAAAGAAAAAAAAACAGGACAAATACATTTTCACAACTTTGTAAATAATTATTCATTCTTACTTTGACCTTTTTTCCTTTCTGAGATATTGTGTAATAACCTAGTCTAAGTAGTGCTAGGCAGGCTGTGTCAAGTATGTTCTTAAGAGACAAACTGGACAAGTTTTTGTTTCAGCTCATTTACATATTGTCTAAGTAGGATCGTCTGTGGTTTGGGCAGAATGCTCACTGAAACCTTGGGTCATGGCAAAGTTGTGTGGATGTTTTATGTAGCTCCAAGGTGTGTTCAGATGTTCTATTAAAGCGTGTTCTGAGTTGTTAGATCATCAGAGTACAGGTTGTTTGCCAACCCAAGGAGTCAAATTTGTCCTTCTTTGAGCCTTATGATCAGCTGAAAGCCCCCAAAACAAACAGCAGTGATGAGGTTGATCCATTCCTTTTAGGTCTCTGATCCACCCCGGGAGTAAGTCACACAGTATTAATGACTAAAAGCTGTAAGGGTAAGGTGGTATTTGGAAAGTGATAAAGTAAAAAGCACAAGCAGCACAGATCAGATGGCACAAACAGGACAGAGACATTGATCTGATAAATATGCTGATGAGCAGAACCTGGTGCAGAGAAGTTTAGGATAGCACAGTAGAACGTTGTACGTACAGCACTGAATGCATTTGAGCAGTGTGCATTTGGACAGCACAGAGCTCACTCAAGTATAAGGGAAATCCCAGACACACATTTTCAGCAGATTGCTCATGTCGCAGACTGGATGCCTGTCTGTAAACATATTATTGGGAAATCCAAAATCCATAAGTTATGGACATGAATGTCATATTAATTTATAGTGTTTTGAAATAATTTATTTGAACAGTTTTTTGTTCAGGAGTGGAATAAGTACAAAATATACAAAATAAGAATTTGATAAACAAAACAAGTCAGGTCATCTCAGGTGTCCACTGGGTGTGGAGCCCATCACCATCTCCCGTCCTTCTCCCCTCCTTTGGCTGGCTCCTTGGCCCGCTGGTGCGTTGGTGGTCCTCGGTGTCAAGGGCTGGGTGCTTGGGTGTGTGCTGGCTCACCAGGGCTCCGCCAGGGGGCGAGGTGCCCGGCAGGGCCTCGGGTCTCTGGGCCCATGTCTGGATCCACTCCTGCGTAGCTGGCTGCTGCTGGAGCCCACGGCTTTGTAACCGCAGTTCCCAGGGGCTACGGCACTGTGACTGTTGAGGGGTTTCCTGGGGCCCTCCTCTGCTCTTCCCTGGGATGGGGGAGGCAGCTATCCCTGTGTTGGTCCCTCTTGGGCACCTTTGCTCTGGGGGTCTTTTCTGGCGTTTTGGGTTCTGGTTCCCTCTTTGCAGGTGTAGAAGCAGACACTGAGGCTGTTATCTTGCTCTCTCCTTTTCCTCTCCTCTATTTGTGTCTGCTTTTCTCCCTTTTAGCATTTTGTCTCATCTTTTTCTCTTCCTTTTTTTCTCTTCTACCTTCCCGTGTCTATGTCCGTGGAACGTGAAATAGTCCCAGAAAAAAATCTAATAAAGCTTTTTGTATATATAAATCAAGCAGCGTACTATGCCAAAAGCAGTAAGGCTCCACTTGTGAAAGTAAAATCTGTTGGGCTCTTTTTGGCATTAAGACAACAATGCTTAATGCCACACTGCCAGAATTCATTGTGGACTAGTTCTAATTCACACACAGTTCAACTGTTCAACTGTCCACCCTGAAATTCAAATAAACTATAAGCCTCAAAGAAATATGACACATGGGTGTGCATCTGAACACAAATGAGATCATTAGGTATATATTCAGTTTTTATTAGAAAGAAAAGGTTTTGCTTGTATTTCCCTTCAGTGCCACATCATGAAAATTCAGATTTTTACTGTTCATGGACTTGTATTGGAATAAACTAGATTGAGATTATAGCAAAGAATAAATCATGTCCACAATATGTAAAGTGATGTATTTTCCCTGCAGTACATAACATACTACATAAAGTATACAAAATACACAATGAATGCTAAACCTGAATTTCTTTTTATTGTAGGCTCTGCAGAACCTTTCAAAAACATATGCAGGTCTTCACATTATTACATTAGGTAAGTGAGTCTCTACTTCCTTTAAATTGCATATCTGTGTGTATAGAAATGCCAAATGGAGTGTAGACTACATGCAAAGTTTAATGTTGGTGCACATTTGTGTCACCATAATGCCCTACAACAAAGCAAATCAGTAGAAAACTAATGTGAGATGATCCTAATGCGAAACAAACCGTATGTTTATGATTATGGGTCAAACTTATTTCAGTGGTATTGCACAGACTGTGACCCTCTAAGTGGCAAAGGGTGAGTTTCAGTAATTAATTTGCTCAATTTGCATGCAATATATTATACATCAATCTTTGTGTTCATTCTCCATGAAATGATTCTTTCTCACTGTAAACAGTCATGGGTACATAGCATGTAAAAGTATATTTAAAAACAATGCAAGTTAAATATTTGTGTTTCCTTTCATTCCAGATGTAAGCAGTGAGAAGAGCATCAGTTCAGCCTCTGAAGAGGTCCTGTCTATCGTGGGGAGTGCAGGACTCAACTGCTTGATTAATAATGCTGCCATTGGATTCCCTACTAATATCAGCAATGTAACCCCAGAAGCCATGATGGCAAACTTCCAGGTCAACACTGTTGCACCACTCTTTGTAACAAAGGTACTGAAGGTCCAAATTCTATGGTTCTTGATACTAATATGGGATTGGTATTTGAAGATGTTTGATACTGAACTTAAAGGGACACTGTGTAAGTTTTACTCCCATCTAGTGGTGAGCTAAACGAAATTTTAACGATGAGAAGCGCGCTCTGGTGCCTCGCTGTTGAGCATGTAATAACTACTACAGAAGCCGTGGCATGTCATAAATGCGACAATGTATTGTCAAAACATGGCTGAAAGAAGCGTACGCTCACCTGACTTCTGTGAAGAATAAAAACAACTGATAACTAATGCATCAGAGCTCGTCCAGTATTAGCTAACAAACAAACTAGATGTCTCTGTTGAGAAGACAGAGTAGCTGTCGGACTATACTGCCCTGTTTGTAACATAATGATAAAAACTTAACTTCACTGTTTAATTAACTTACCTGTCCAGGAGAATGCCTGTCACCTCAGCATCCGTTTTGAAGGCCTGCTCCCTCATGAATTATCTCAATCTGATAAAATTACTTTCTCTTCCCTCTCACTGGGCAAAGACTATGGATGGTTCTCCATTTCAAAAGAAACCGGCAAGTAGAATAATCTATGTTTGTCTTTACTTGTTTTATTTTCCTCCTCCACCGACAACCTTGCAGAACCGACAAGGTTCTGCAACAGGACAATTATCCAAAAAACACCAGCAAGTCCACCTCTGAATGGCTTTAGAAAAACAAAATGAAGACTTTAGAGTGGCCTAGTCAAAGACCTGACCGGAATCCTACTGAGATGCTGTGGTATGACCTTAAACAAGCAATAAGCAAAATTTCATTGTTTAATATAGAAAGAACTAAAAAAATAGTGATGTGAAGAACTAACGGTATCTTTTTAGATTGAATATGGTATTATGTCACATACAGTCTCTTCTTTACAAGTTCATGTGAACAGCTGCCTCTCAGGGCTAAGCCCCACCCTGCCTACAAAATACCTCCATCAGAGCAGTGTAGCGTAGAAGTAAAATGGTGAAGAGAGCACGTCCAGCAGATTGAAACGTTCTCTTGCTAAAAGAATTATAAAGTTATGAGTTGCTTATTTTTTCACAAGTCATATTCTTTCGAAAGGTGATGCTTTTTTGCTGTGTATTTATCCTTTCCAAATATGTGCATTCAAGCCGACGGGTGAGAAGGGGAGGAGAAGGGATCTGTAGACCAAAACAAGATGTCACACATCTTGTTTTGGTCTACAGACGGTGCTCAACAGACCACCTAGTGGAGAAATTTTACTTATTGGTCCTTTTAAAAAGATCATTTATGCTTGAAAACCCTCTTTCACAGCGCTGGAAAAGACTCATTGCAAGTTATCGCAAACCCTTGATTGCAGTTGTTTCTGCTAAATGTGGTCCAATCAGCTATTAGATCTAAGGGGCAATCACTTTTTCACACAGGACCATGCAGGTTTGGACTTTTTCTCTATCAATAAAAAGCTCTATTTAAAGTATGCATTTTGTATTGACTTGTATTGTCTTTTACTAATATCTTTTGATGTTCAGAAGCAGTTAAGTGTTACAAACATACAAAAAAAAGTTATCAAGACGGGGTTAAAGGCTTTTTCACACCTCTGTATTTGAACTGTTACTTTATATGAACTGGTAACATTTTTGGACATCTGTTTGTAACACTGGCCAATTTATGTGGTGCACCTGTTCAATTGGTTATTAACTGTTATGCCAGAAACCCATTTGATTATGATTATTATTATTAATTATAATTTGCTATTATAATTTTAATAATAGGTCATTCAAACTCAAATGGTTGTGATCTCAGGGCTATAAGCTTGTAATGATTAATACCAATAATGCATTTATTAATTAGCTGTTATGAACTTATTTCTGCTGGAACAGTGTGTTCTGATCGGTCTCTGACCAATGAGATTTATCCAGCAAGCGTTGAGAACTTACTCCTTTACCACATCCTTACTCCTTTACCACAAACCAATGAAAATGTCTCAGTTGATTTTCAGTTGTTAACTCAAAAAGAGGTTTTTCAAAGTGGCAATTCTTAGTTCAACTCACAGTTGTTTAAACATCACATTTAAGATGTCGGCACTTGACGTAGCAGCATTGAAAGACAAAATAGCTTTGAGAAACTAGATGGACGCTTCTGTATTTCACAACAAGCTTGCTAACCGCTTAGCTACTCTGCACCTTCCCAAGATGGCAACTATGACGACATATGACAACCCCTTCTTGTATGAACCGATGTGGCAAGTGAATTTCTCCATTGTGAGATCAATAAAGCCTATCTTATGTTATGTTATAACCTACGACCTTGCGTGATGCATGAGGGGAAGGTCTTAATGACGTATTTAGCACATACGCTCGTGGGGGGCGTGCTTTGACCAGAGAGGTGGTCTTAATCCTGAACAAGGATTTCAAAGAAAATGCGGGAGAACTGAAAAGGGATAGACAAAGGGATCGGGATGAAGATAAGACGAGAAGAATGGAAAGGAAGATCGATCCTCGGCGGAATCAGCTTATAAAAACCACAAACCAAACACAGCCAAAATCACTTACAAAATGCATACACATACATCAAAAATATCCAGCAGTTAAAACAAACTCCGTCTCGGAGTAATCAAGCATTAAACTAAATCCTAATAGGTTTTGTCCAGGTACAAAATATCACCTTATGGGTGAAAAAGAGAAATAAGGGGGGTGGGGGGGGGGGTGGGGTCTGGTTTTACTTGTGTTGACTCCGTGGGAATGTCCCTGCTCCGGGTCTCTCTCGGCCGGCAGGTCCTAGAGGGGGGGCGGGGGGGGGGTACCACACAGTCTCTGAGCTCTTCAGACGCTTTGTTCGGCCAAACAAAAGCGAGTTCCTGACGAACGCTGGGAGATAAGCGGCTCTCAGTCTCTGATGGAAGTGAATTCAAAGTACTTTTTAAAGTCGACCTCCTGCATAGGAAAAGCAGGGATGAGTTTGATTTGGAAGTTCTCGGTCCAGCGAGAAATCGAACACGTGCAACGTGAGAGGATCCCAACGGATGAACAGCTGTACGTGTCTTCCCAGTTGGAGCGGTGCCAGTGAAGAAGAAAGATTTGAGCGTGGCGTGCTCTTTTATATCGTCTCATAGCAATGTTATCTCGTTGCTAAGGCTGGTGCCAGGATTACCATGATGCATGCTGGGAGTCAGCGGACATTTTGACCATGTTGCATCATGGGGGTTGGAGTGTGTCACGTCATAAATGGCATTACATTAACAAATACTTTATCAGTCAATGACACGAGAACAGCATAATGAATTCAATCACCCAGATATGGTGCAGACAATCTGCTGACATTCAAGAAAGTGCCTGAATGTTGAATGCCAGTTGTGTGGACAAAAAAAGCCTAGTTGATGTCAGAGATCAGTGGAGAACGGTCATACTCGTTTGATTGATAGAAAGACAACAGTAGTTCAGTTAAACATCCATTGGTTCAATTTTATTTATTTATATAGCGCCAAATCATGAAACATGTCATCTCAAGGCACTTTACAAAGTCAAGTTCAATCATATTATACAGACTGGGTCAGATTATACAGATTGGTCAAAAATGTCCTATATAAGGAAACCAGTTGATTGCATCAAAGTCCCGACAAGCAGCATTCACTCCTGGGGAACCGTAGAGCCACAGGAAGAGTCATCTGCATTGAACATGGCTTTGCTGCAATCCCTCATACTGAGCAAGCATGAAGCGACAGTGGGAAGAAAAACCACCCATTAACGGGAAGGAAAAACCTCCGGCAGAACCGGGCTCAGTATGAACGGTCATCTGCCTCGACCGACTGGGGTTACAGAAGACAGAGCAGAGACACAACAAGAGAAACAAAAAAGCACAGAAGCACACATTGATCTAGTAATCTGTTCTACATTAGATGGTAATAGCAGGTGAGCCGTCTTCTCTGGATGATGTCACAGTTAACAGAACGCCAGACCAGGTGTACCTACTATGAAGAAAAAGAGAGAGAGCAAAAAGTTAAAAGCTGAAATGACGACAGTCATTTCAATGTAATACAATGCAAAACTGGAGAACAGTAGACTGAAGAACAGTAGAAATCAGTAGAGTGAGAAAATTAGACCCTGATGTCCTCCAGCAGCCTAGGCCTATCACAGCACAACTATAGAGATAGCTCAGGGTATGAGCCACTCTAACTATAAGCTTTGTCAAAAAGGAAAGTTTTAACATTAGTCTTAAAAATAGATAGGGTGTCTGCCTCACGGACCAAAACTGGGAGTTGGTTCCACAGGAGAGGAGCCTGATAGCTAAAGGATCTGCCTCCCATTCTACTTTTAGAGACTCTAGGAACCACCAGCAGACCTGCAGTCTGAGAGCGAAGTGCTCTGTTAGGAACATACGGGGTAATCAGAGCTCTGATATATGATGGAGCTTGATTATTAAGGGCTTTATATGTTAGAAGAAGAATTTTAAATCCTATTCTTGATTTAACAGGAAGCCAATGAAGGGAAGCTAAAATTGGAGACATATGACCCCTCTTGTTGATTTTCATCAGAACTCTTGCCGCAGCATTTTGAATCAGCTGAAGGCTTTGAACTGCATTTTGTGGACTTCCTGATAGTAAAGAATTACAATAGTCCAGCCTTGAAGTAACAAATGCATGGACCAGTTTTTCAGCATCACTCCTGGACAGAATGTTTCTAATTTTGGCGATATTCCGGAGGTGAAAAAAGGAAACTCTGGAAACCTGTTTAATATGGGATTTAAATGACATGTCTTGGTCGAAAACAACACCAAGATTTTTAACTTTATTACCAGAGGCCAAGTTAATGCCATCCAGATTAAGGGATTGATTAAGAACTTTATTTTTTGAAGACTCTGGCCCAAAGATTACAACTTCTGTCTTGTCAGAATTTAAATGCAGGAAATTTAAAGTCATCCAGCTTTTGATGTCATCAAGACATGACTGCAGTCGAAGTAACTGATTGGATTCATCAGGATTTATGGATAAATATAGCTGAGTGTCATCAGCATAACAGTGGAAATTAATCCCATGCTGTCTGATAATTTTGCCTATCGGAAGCATATATATAGTAAATAGAATTGGTCCAAGGACTGAACCCTGTGGTACACCACAAGTGACCCTAGAGTTTGAGGAAGATTTATTATTAACATGAACAAACTGGAATCTGTCCGACAGATAAGATTTAAACCAGCCTAATGCTTTTCCCTTAATCCCTACAGTATGCTCAAGTCTTTGTAGGAGAATATTGTGATCAACTGTATCAAATGCAGCACTGAGATCTAACAGGACAAGTATAGACACAAGTCCATTATCTGAGGACATGAGAATATCATTGGTGACCTTCACCAGAGCTGTTTCAGTGCTATGATGAGCTCTGAAGCCTGACTGAAACTCATCAAGTAGGTCATTACTTTGTAAATGTTCACATAGTTGATTAGCAACTACTTTCTCAAGAATTTTAGATAAGAAAAGAAGATTAGATATAGATCTGTAATTTACTAACTCATCTTGATCAAGAGATGGTTTCTTAAGTAGAGGTTTAATAACAGCTACTTTAAAAGCCTGTGGTACATATCCATTTACCAAGGATTGATTAATCATGTCTAAAATAGGACCACTGATCAGAGGGAATACCTCCTTAAACAACTTGGTTGGGATTGGGTCTAACATACAGGTAGAAGGTTTAGATGAAGCTAAAATTTTTGATAGCTCAGAAAGCTCTACTGCTTTTAAACAGTTCAGACACTGCGCAGGTTCTAAGGATTCCTCCAATGCTGCTTCACTTACTGAGGATGAGGTAATCATGTTTGGGAGGATGCCAATTATTTTATTTTTAATGGAATCAATTTTATTTATGAAGAATCCCATAAAATCATTACTGCTAAGGGAATGGATGGATCAACAGAGCTGTGGCTCTGGGTAAGTTTGGCAACTGTACTGAAGAGAAATCTAGGATTATTTTTATTCTCCTCAATTAATGATGAAAAATATGCTGCTCTAACTCTGCGAAGGGTCTTGTTATACAACAATAGACTGTTCTTCCAGATTAAGTAGGATTCCTCTTGGTGTGTAGAGTGCCATTTTCTCTCCAATTTCCTAACATTGTGCTTCAAGGAACGCAGCTCTGAATTAAACCAAGGAGCCAGCTTCCTGTGAATAATCACCTTCTTTTTCAAGGGAGCTACATTGTCTAATGCAGAACGCAATGACGAAGTCATACCGTTTACAAAGACATCTATTTGTGAATTGGAAGAAACAACATTGCTGCCATCTACAGGGCATTTCTGCAATACGAAGGATATTAAAAAGGGGACAGACTCTTTAAGTTTTGATACAGCATTATCCGATAAAGATCTACTATAATGGAACCCTCTTTTGGGGGTGGAGAACTCAGTTAGATTAAACTCAAATGTTATTAAAAAATGATCAGATAGGACAGGGTTGTGAGGAAATAGTGTTAATTCTTCACAATTAATGCCATATGTCAGCACAAGGTCTAAAGTATGGAGCCAAGAGTGCGTCGGTTTATGCACATTTTGAGCAAAACCAATTGAATCTAGGATAGTTTTAAAGGCTAGTTTTGTCAACAGAGAGCAAAATTTATGAGGACTCTTTCCCAGGCCATGTTGAATCTTTGCCACAGAGAATTAAAGCAGCTGTGAGGAAAAAGGAAGTCTAACCTGGTACAATAGTATCTTGACTTACAAGTGTCCCGACTTACGGGTTTTTCGAGATGCGAGCTAGCCTCAGATGACCCACAGGGTGCACAAGGGAGCGCCACAATGAAAGCTGCAGAATAGGAGATATAAAGGAAGCAGTACACAAGAGGTTTTGCAATCACTGTTGCCCAATTAGCGGGTCATTAGACCCCATCTAGTGCCATTTTTCTTTCAGCTAGTAACAAGTCCAGAAACTTTTTTCTATTATTGGAAACATTAGTGCAGTTACTGTCTTGAGCAAACAATGAGTGCTACCATGAGCCATGCCCATGAGCCTCCTTCCCAAGCACTGTACTCAGTCTCACAGGCAGCTGCCTTGTCTTGCAGCAAACCCTACCTGCAACCAGAGCAGAGAGAGCAGAGACTCCATGTCCGTGTACAATGAATCATGTATTTGCAAATCTGCCCTCGGTGCTGCAGGTGCGGCATTAATCTCTCCAAGGCATACCTCTTTTTCCCCATCAAAACGTTTCTACTGTTGTTGTTTCTGACAGTACAAATAACTTTCCATGTCATTATACCAGGGCCTCCTTTCTGCCCACACAGACCGCAAGCATTTTGAATGCAAGTTTGCGCCTGATTTTCAAAGGTACTAAATGTAGGTGCAAAAGCTGCATCCACTATATTTGATATAGCAATTTGATAAATCGCTTTGCAGGTGGTATTTACATTTGCACATCCCCCCATAAATTTGTTGAAGACAAACAAGTAAAAAGGTTTTCATCAGCTGTTCTGCTCAGTTTATACTCTCAAATTGGTTTGATCTTGGTATGAATATATGCTTTGTACACGCTAATTAGTTCCCACATGTTTTAATACCTGCATACCTTTTGAAGATCAGGCCCTAAGTGGCCACTGAGTGTGAGTTCTGATTATTTTATTTTTATAAAATCTTTTTGTTATTTTGCTCAGGCCTTCATGCCTCTTCTGCAGACTGCTGCTACCAGGTCAAGTGGGATGGGGCTCCATAGAGCGGCAGTCATCAACATGTCGTCTGTCCTTGGTTCCATTACACTGAACTTTGGTGATGGCGCCAACTTCAGGAGCTATGCCTATCGAACCTCCAAGGTCAGAATACGCTAAATAAATTGCAGCAAACTGCAGGAGGTAGAATAAAATCTGATGTAAGTAATACTGATACAAACTTAATTGTCACCGTGAAAGAATGCAATAAGGCAGGTGTGTTTTTATGAGTAAAACCACACAGTAAGCGTATGCTTTCTCACATATTCTCCTCAGGCAGCACTAAACATGGTGACAAGGTGTTTAGCTGCTGATTTGGAGTCCAGTGGAATCCTCTGTATGTCTCTGCACCCTGGCTGGGTGAGGACTGACATGGGAGGTCCATATGTAAGTACTCTTTCACTCCATACATTTAAATATGCTAGAACAGCCATTTACTGTTGTTTCCTTTCTAAAAAATAATAAATGGCTTTAACTAGTCCAACAACCCCTAAGCACTTACACCACAATCAGTCATTCACCCTTTCACACCCTGATGGTGGTGAGCTATGTTAGTAGCCACAGCTGCCCTGGGCCAGACTGACAGAGTCGAGGTTGCCATACATCAATGCCACCAGGTCCGCTGACCACCGCCAGCAGGCAATTTGGGTGAAGTGTCTTGCCTAAGGACACATCGACTGAGACGGTCAGAGCAGGGGATTAAATCAGCAACCAGCTAATTGTCGGACGAACTCCCTAACTACTGTGCCACTTTCGGTATGACGTCACGACGTGACCTATGATTTATGACCTGTCACCCCATAACCTATGACTGTGTGACCTATGACCTATGATTTATGACTTGCGACCTATGGTCTAAGATTTAAGACATGTAACCCAACACCTAAAACCTTTGACCTAAGATTTATGATCGCGGGACCTATGGCCGTCTTAATGATGACCAGATACGTGAGCCTAGCAGGCATGTCAAGATAATTAATGGCTTCCTTATGTTTACCACATTACCGGCTTTAACTGTCTAACACCTTAAGACCTATGACTGCCTTAATGATGACCAGATGCTAGCAGGTGTGTTAAGTCCTCGTATACAAGAATCAGACTTACTTTCAAGCAGTTATCAATGCTGACACAGTTATAACATTGTATCATCACACATTTAAACTATTACTTAAAGAATAGGTTTAAATTCTGCACCATATGAACATCTCCTGGTTGTCTCAGGAGTAACTCATGATCACTTTGCAGCTCTGTTGAGACTACCACCTATTCAGTTTGAAATTCATACTCTTTAGTCATTTTTGTTGTCTATAAAACAATTTTGTTATATCTAGAAATAATACAACTAACGTCATCTTATTCTTATAAATAAAGGAGTTTTTATAGACTTTATGCTTGCTTGGCTCATGCATCTGGTCATCATTAAGATGGTCATAGGTCCTGCGATCCTAAATTTTAGGTCATAGATCACAGTTTACATGTCTTAAATCTTAGAGCATAGGTTGCAAGTCATAAATCATAGGTCAAAGGGTGACAGGTCATAAATCTTAGGTCATAAGTTGCATGGTGACGTTATAGGTCACGCGGTGTCATACCGGAAGTGGCATCATTTCAAAAGCGGGGTACCACTCACTTTTGGAATATGGGCGAGGCTTAGTGATTTGATGGAAGGGGACTTATACTATTTTTTTTTACATTTATTTCCAACTGACATAAGAGCTTGTTTTCTTGATTTTTGCACCCCCTACAGTGTGCCACTCCTTTTCCAGTGGAACAGAATCCAACAAATGTTTTATAGACAAAAGTTTTTAGTTTTTATTCTAAAAACTAAACTTTAATTTTCTTTAACCACCAGCAGCAGTGAACTATTTAGCCATATGGCTTTGGAGCCACTGTAGGCCTTAAGAAAGACTGAATCATGTAAACTGCTCTAGGCAGACTACGTTTTAGGGGCTAGTCCAGTGTAATAACTTCATAGTCACTGATGGACTAGTCTACCTCACATCCTTTGCCAAAATAACAAGGATGTTGCTTCCAATGTGCAGTCATCAGAAATTCTTGCGGTAAGACAAACAGCTTTACAGCAGCCTGATGTAAGGCCATAGGCATCAATAACCGTGTTACCAAGTCTGCTTGTTTTAAGTAATGTCTGGCTTGTTTTTTTCTCTTGCAAATTTCGCAAGTCGCAGGTTGCGGTTTATTTGATTTGTTTTTGACCAGGAAGTCTCTTATTTGGGCAATAAACTAAGCAACTAGTTCAAGAGCTCGACTACAATAGACCGACTGCACTACAGACAATGAGCTCAATGACTCTGTCTGCTTACACACATTTCTCTCTCACCCTCTGCTTGTCCCCCTCCCTCTCCTAAATAAACAACAGCTCAAAATAAGGCCCGTTTACACCAAGCCATGCCGAGACCAGTCCAAGCTTGGATCAGTTAACCGGGATAAAAACGGCCGTTTACACACAAGAGTTATCTCGGTTATCTCGGTTCCTTGGTTGCTCCTCGCCTCCTAGTGGCGATCTGCAGTACTGCTGCTCTCTGGCATTGAAGGCGGAACCAAACAAATCAAAATGGCGGCGCCCGTAACATTCAGGATGTTATGGTTAGACAGAGTCGGCTTTTGTGACGTGGATAAGACAAACGAACGTCTAATAAGGATTTACAGACGCAGGAAACAACAACAGACGCTGAGGTTCATCACACTGCTAAGCAGAATCATCTCTGGAAACCGTGTGGCACGGTAAGGAAGCTAGTATTATTATGAATGTCTGAAATTTGTCTGAATGGAGTGTGAATCGGGACGTGCAGCCAGACACGCCGGAAAACCCGCGGACAGTCAGCTGGCTGTAAGGGCATGACGCGGTCTGCTCATGCGCTCTTTATCAGATAACCGGGATAAAAAAAAACAGGCCAAGACCTACTAGGGAACTGGTCTGCAGTTAGCGCGGTCCGGTTAGGGTTAGCGCGGTCCGGTTCAGTCTGCTGACCGTTTACACACAAGAGTTATCTCGGTTACCGAGCTCGGACTGGTCTCGGCTCGGTTAAAAAAGTGTAGTGTAAACGGGCCTATAGACTCACCTGCGCTGCCTTATGCTGGGCTAACAGTGAGCCGCCAGGTCTCTATCCGTCTACATACACACGTCTCTCTCTCTGTCTCTCTGGGGTGATGGTGACAGTGGGCTGTAGCCATGGGGTTTGTGAGGCACACAGAGGGGAGGGAGCATTCACGACAGTGCTATTTTAAAAAGGTCCTGTAGGGGGAACAGGACTTGAAAATTACTTAGTGTGGCTTTAACATGTGACAACGCTGTGTGAATGTTTACCTAAGTGGATGAACATAGACAAAAATTTGAATACTCTTCATAGATGTAGTCAGTTTCTCCTCACCCAAAGTCATTATGGAGCTGTGATAAAGGCCTGCATGGTATCAAGAAAGCAATGTCTTAACAAGGATGCTATCTGCCTTCCTTATAGTGCAATGTCTGGGTGATGTCCAGCAATGAACTATAATTTAGATTGGAAAACAACTGTAATTTAAAAAAGGTATCATTAAATCCATTTCTAATATTGTGTGTTTCATTTCTGGAGAGAATGGGGAATTTGTAAATTCCCCTAAAACGTTTTCCCCAGTGATTCTCAACTATTTAATTCCAGTTACCTGATGTTTTATGTGTAAAGAAATAGAACTCTGACCTATAAATATTCATACAACAACTCCAAAGCTTCAGAGCAGATCTGGGTTAGTTTAATAAAGGGTCATGTTGTGCAATTATGGCTTTAATTATGAATATGGATACTGACATGAAAAACCAATATTCATAATTTGGAACCCCAACTAAAAATCATCCACAACAAATCTCTCTCTCTCTCTCTCTCTCTCTCTCTCTCTCTCTCTCTCTCTCTCTATATATATATATATATATATATATATATATATATATATATATATATATATATATATATATATATATATAGTACACTGATGATTGGGTTACTAGCAGTTATTAATTAACATTTGAAATTCTTGATAATCATTGATAACCAAAATTATCAGAGCATTATTGAGTCAGAAACATCTTACAGCTGTATATATTAGAGAAAGTCCTGGAGTGTGACCCTTTCTCTGTGTTTCAGGCCGACTTAACAGTAGAGGAAAGTGTTTCCGGAATCCTATCTGTTCTCTTCAGCCTTAACGAGCAGAACCATGGAGGATTCCTTGACTACCGCGGAGAGAACCTACCGTGGTAAAATAAACCACCAGGCTTTATATTTTTGAGATGCCACACAGTGTTTAAAAGCTGGGTGAAAGTTCACAATGGAGTGTCTTAACATCTGCTAGAAATGAAACGGAAAATATTCTAAAACTGTGTGAAATGAATGAGTAAAATATGCTTCTAAACACATTGTTTGTTTGGTTTTCTACAA
Source organism: Fundulus heteroclitus (assembly GCF_011125445.2). Taxonomy (NCBI): domain Eukaryota; kingdom Metazoa; phylum Chordata; class Actinopteri; order Cyprinodontiformes; family Fundulidae; genus Fundulus; species Fundulus heteroclitus. The sequence goes on from NW_023396803.1 coordinate 3,230,462, forward strand.
TGACATAAAGATAAAATGTGAAGACATAGCCATAATATCACATCTACGATATTAAACCTGTGTGTATTGAAGCTAATAAGCTGTGAAACAAAAAGTAACTGAATAACTAAGGTTTTAGGTCAAAGAACGTGGTTGCGACCAATAAAAAGGGAAACAAGGCTAGAAACTATTGGGGTTTCTTGAATCACTTCAAGTTTATTGTCATGGTTTGAGAAACATTAAATTACATTTTAAAAAATCATTACATTACTTTAGATTGAAAGAACTAAAAACTGCTTTTGTGAAGAACTAAAAGTATATTTTTAGCTGGAATATGGTATGACATCACACACCCTCTCTCTATGTTGTTTTCTAGTCTCTTGTTTACAAACCTGGGCTGGCCTCATGTGCATGTACGTGCATGTGGACAGCTGACTCTAAGGTAAGGGCTTAGCCCCTCCCTGCCCGGGGGACTGGTGGCGTAGTGGTTAAAGCACTTTCACATTGACAACCCTGAAGACAGAAGTGCAAAAGAATTGTGTGACACACTTAGAAACTTTGGTTTAACTCAACATGTTAAACAGCCAACACACAAACGGGGACATATTTTAGACCTGATCATCACTAAAGTTCTAAAGATTTCTAAGGTCACTGTAACTGATGTTGCCCTATCTGATTATTTTTCTGTTACATTTGAAAGCATCATTTCCAGTGACTCATTTAGCCAAAGGGACATGGTAAGAAAACGCAGCTTTAAGGACATGCCACGGAAACTTTTATTCAAGCTTACTCTGATACTTCAACCTTGGGCTACAACTCAGTAGACGAGCTAGTAGATAACTTTCATTCTAAACTGTCAGACATCATTGACTGCATTGCTCCAGTTAAAGTGAAGGTTGTTTCTGGGAAGAAAAAATCTCCTTGGAGAAATGCTCCAGCAGTTAAATGTTGTGCAATTATACACTGTTTAAAGTTATTTAATGTTTATTAAATAACCCTCTGTCTGTTAAGTATTGTCTGGTGATGATCAGCTCTTTAGCTGATATCAAGACAATGGTTGAAAGGGATGAATTCGAGCACTAGCTATCTTTTAACAGCAAAACCTGCACACACATAGAATAAAGGAGTGACAACTTATTTTCAAGTTCAAGAATTTAATAACAGAAATAAAACATCCAGAGAACATCACTATGTAATGCTGTTTATCTGAATTAACACAATATTTCAATTAACAAATCCTCTCTACTAGGCTAGTGAAACTTAACTAAACTACTAAGCAAAATGAAGATAAAAGAAGCTAAGCTAAGGAACTATTTACATGCAAATCAAACAAAAGACAAAACAAAAGTGGCTGATCATAATCAGATTAATTCAGTGAACCCTTGTTCACTGAAGGTCTGATTCCAAAAACATGGAATGGAGTTAAAACATGCCATGTATTTCAATCCATTCACAATGCAAAGCCCAAGTTAAACAAAACATTATTTGTTGAAATAATATTCTGAGGACCGGTTTGTCCTGTAAAATCATTTAAACCCCTGTGACCGAGTTTGTTAATGCGATTCTCCCTCCGGGCATCTGGGGTCACTGTAGCAACTCGGTGGCTAAGAGGTTACAACATAAAGTTGCCAAAATTGCCTTGAAAACCGGCATTAATATACCATATTGATGCGGGAATAAGGGTCATAAGACCATCGGAGGATGGCGGAGCAGAACAGTTACGCTTTAAAACGTACTCCTTTTGAAAGGTCCAAACCCGGATGATAGCAAGGCTAATAGCAGTTTGGCTAGCGCGAGCTACCGGTTAGCCCTTTTGTTCTAAACACCATGGTTTACAAATATTTCCCAATAAACCTTTTAACTTCACCCTCACCCCACTACCCAAACCTCTGTCTCGTGTCAAGAAAGAACAAGAAATCTTTTGTATCAGTAGGTAACGTTACATCAGAGATGACAAAAATCACATGTGGGGTTCCCCAAGGGTCCATCCTGGGTCCCCTCCTTTTCAATATCTACATGCTCCCTCTTGCTCAGATAATAAAAAACAACAACATCAGCTACCATAACTATGCAGACGACACACAGCTCTACATCATCATGTCACCAGGTGACTATGGACCAGTTCAAGCACTGAGTAAATGCCTAGAAGAAATCAATACGTGAATGTGTCAAAACTTTCTTCAGTTGAATAAAAACAAAACTGAAGTAATAATCTTTGGACCAATAGAGGAGAGATCAAAAGTTAGCACACAGCTTCAGTCACTTCAGCTAGGAACCACTGATCAGGCCCAGAATCTGGGTGTAGTGATGGACTCAGACCTGAACCTCCAAAAGCATCTAAAGACAATTACAAGGTTGGCTTTCTATCACCTGAGGAACATTTCTACGATTAAAGGACTAATGTCTCAGCAGGATCTGGAAAAACTAATCCATGCATTTATTTTTAGTCGAATTGATTACTGCAACGGTGTTTTCACAGGTCTGCCTAAAAAGTGGATCAGACAGCTGCAGCTGATCCAGAACGCTGCTGCCCGCGTCCTCACTAAGACTAAGAAAGTAGAGCACATAACCCCAGTTCTAAAGTCCTTACACTGGCTCCCTGTATCTCAGAGAATAGACTTTAAAATCCTTCTGTTAGTCTATAAATCCCCGAATGGCTTAGCACCTAAATACATCACAGACTTGTTATCAGTGCATCAACCATCCAGACCATTAAGGTCTTCTGGCTCCAACTTACTCTGCATACCTAGAACCTGGGCCGTCTCTACAGAATGGGCTGAACGGGCTGCAGCCCCGGGCATCGCCGCTAGGGGGGGCCTCCGGTCGCGGAATGTCAAATGACAAAAATTAATATAAGAAAAGAAAACGAAAACGAGCGAAAATGTCGAGCCATAGAAAACAGGACAGCGGAGCAAAAAAACGAAAATTAGTAGAAATAAAAAAGGAAAGAGCCAAAGAATTATTACAGAAAACACCCAAATTAACCAACCTGTGGAGTAGTCAGCCTGCTGTAGCGGCTACCTCCAGCCAAGATGCAACTGATGGACAGCAGCCAGCCACCGCTAGTTCTAGCCAACTAACCAGCCCAACTAGCCCTGCTAGCAATAGTGCTACTGCTACAACCTCTGAGGAAACAACAAGGGATGGAGAAGAACCAGTGGGTAACGTAGCAGATGAGCCTGTTGATTCTGAGGCAGTGGAGAAAATAGATATATCAACAGATATTGCATGCTGGGGAGAAGTTAATGAGGAGATGCAAAGCTATTGGGTCGGAAGGGGAATTGAAGCCCCCACACAATGTCAACATAAAGATGCCGATTTTTCGGCTTCTGAAAGGAGCTATAAAAATCAAAAGCGATGTCTGAGCAACACATTGTTCCGTCGCTCGCTCAGAAATGGAGAGAAGGTGGCAAGAGAATGGCTGTCTTACTCCCCATCTACTGGAAATGTGTTTTGTTTTTTTTGCAAACTATTCAGTAATGATTCGTCCGCTTTCACGCACGGATTTTCTGATTGGAAACATTCAGTTGACCGAGTGGAGATGCACGAAGCGGGCCAGCCCCACAGACAGGCTGTGCTTACTTGGCTCGCACGCACCCAGGTTCGTGGGATCGACGCAGGGCTGCAGGATCAACTTAAAGATGAGGCGAATTACTGGAAAGAAGTATTGAGGAGAATTGTGGCTGTAATAAAATTTCTGTCAGAGCGTGGGCTCGCATTCAGGGGAGAAAATGAAACCCTGGGCTCAGTGCACAACGGGAATTATCTGGGCATCTTGGAGTTGCTGGCCACGTTTGACCCATTTTTGGACGAACACTTAAAACGTTTTGGAAACAAGGGGCGGGGGACACCCTCCTATTTGTCATCGAATATTTGCGAGGAGTTTATTGCACTCAACAGTCAACAGTCTGACTTTAATGTCAATTGAGCACGACATGCTGGCCCAAATGGACTTTGAGGAGCTCATTAATGATTTCGCACGGAAGAAGAGCAGAAGACGGGCCTTTTGAAGTCACGTGGTGAGTTCAGTTTTTTCTCTGACAGGCCGCTGCTGTGTTTGTGTTTGTGTGCACATTTTAAACAGTTCACCCCAAATATGTTGCATTTACATTCCTGCCTGTCTTCTTGCTTGGGGTTTGTTGTGCGTAACCAGAGATGTACCAGGGCCTTACTCCTTGAGTAAATTAACCATGCCCAAACCGGGGCCTTCACTAAGCTTTGAGTGAGCCCTACTTTGTTTTATAGTTTTTGATGAGTTCACAAAACAGGATGCATTTCTATAAATCAAGTAACTTTCAAAAAATCAGTTTATTTAAAGTTGTTTGGGCCTAACTTTCTGTACTTGATAGCAAATGCAGTGTATTACATTTTCTGTAATGATTTGCCAAAGTCACCAAATCACCAATTTCATACTTTCTTTTTTCCAAGATTTTCAAATAGGTCAATTCAGATACATTTTGTTTTCCCATCCTCATTTTTTCAGCTTTGTCAACACTGCAATTATAATAAAGCTACCATTGAATTGAAATGAATTTAATTGAATTGAAATAATATCACCAGTTACGGGTAGTGTCTCATAGATTGGTAGGCCTACTGTGTACGCTGATGTGTCTGTGGGTTAGGGTGACATCATGCGTCAGAACATGATATGAGGGGCCTCATCCAGGTAATTAGCCCCGGGCCTCAGAAAGTGTTAATCCGGCCCTGCCTAGAACACAAACTAAACATGGAGAAGCAGCATTTAGTTCCTATGCTCCACTTATCTGGAACAAAGTTCCAGAAAACTGTAAAAGTGCGGAAAGCCTGAGTTCTTTTAAAGGCATACTATGCAACGTTTTTCAGTTAATTAATGTGCTCCATACCGTTTTGGATGATTAAATTAGTCGTTTCAGGTCGAACAAAGGTTTTCTCGGCCGCCCTGGTGGTCTGTGGGGGAAATACCCTCGGCCCGCACCCACAGGCTCAGAAGTCTCATGCAAGACCGCGAGAGTTGGTCTTGCTTTACGGCGAGAACTCCATGTGTTTTTGCCCTGCCATTCACTATATGCACGTGCGAAAGCAACAACAAAGAACCGCGTGTTAACCTCAAATAAACATGCAAGCATATAGAGTTTTTTTATTAATATTATTATTATTATTATTATTATTACTTAAAAAAACAATTTAATGTTGGCGAGGCGGTAGCGTGAGTTTGGCCAGGCAGCCGCCGCGGCCGCCTTGCCAAGATAGCGCTGCGGGAAATCCTGATGTTCATACTTTCACTGTGTTAGTCATTGTTTGTACTGCCGTTTTTTCCACTTTTCGTTGCGTTCGCCTGTCTGCTAAGCTCAAAACAACCGTGCCTGGCTTGATGGAGAAACCAGAACAGCTGAGCATCTTTACGACAGTGCACTTTTACTTTCGCCCTCTGGGGGGAGCCTCGCTGGAAAATCAACCCCAGTTGCATAGTATACCTTTAAATCAAGGTTAAAAACACATTTGTTTAAAATTGTCTTTGACTGTTCTAGTTAAACTGTTTTAATGTTATTTTTTGTTTCTACATTGCTACATCCCTACTTGCTTTTATTCTGTTTTATTTTCCTATATTTTAATCATGTAAAGCACTTTGCATTTTCTTTGTACTGAATTGTGCTATATAAATAAATTTGCCTTGCCTTGTGCTTATGTTTTGGGTTCAGGTTCTGAATTCAACTCCCACAGACTGCCACTCTGGGTCCCTGAGCAAGATGGCTCCCAGGGCGCACAGCGGCAGCTCATTGCTCCCCAAGGGGATGAGTTAAATGCAGAGAACAAATATAATTTTCAAAATATTTTTGTAGGCAATTCTGACCTACTTTAATTGGCTTTGCAAATGGAGCTTAGAGCTAGAGAGCTGCTTTAAATCACCAACTTACAAACATAGTTTTAAATATCTGGGCCCAGATTCAGAAAAAGTGGCCGATCTACCCTGAGTAGAAAGCTGCTACTCTGAGTAGTTCTACTTCACGCTGTCATACTCTGCGTTTTTGGTTTCAGAACAGGTGATATCAGTCAGGTACCTAAACACAGAGTTCTATCAACCCTGAGTTAAGCACAAGCATGAAAGAAGCCGTCATCAATGGAACGCATATAACGTGATTCACCATGGCAACAGCAGGAAATTAGAAGCCTCAAAGTGCGCATTTCCTGCGAGTGGAATTAGAAAGCTTTAATGAAGGCATATGGAGAATATTAAATCATAAGTAACAAAAAGAAACATTGTTGCTGCAGAAAAAGCCCGTTAGCGGCAGAGAATTGCTGAAAAAGTCGATGCATGAGTGATATCAGTGTTATTTGATGGAAAATTAAAGCTGTATTCTCACACTACACTCATTCAACACCCCCCAAAAAAGGGAGAGGGGCATTTATTACTTTCTATGTGCAACTCGACAGGCATTATAAGGACGTGGCAGCAAATCAAGATAAAATATAAAAAAAACAGTTTAACCAGGTAAGGTTAAGTTCTAAGTTTTATGTTTAACCGTACTCAACTAAAGTATTAATTACCTATAATCAACATTTGCAATTAATGATCGGATGGTGTAAGTTATTGAAATAACTGACATGTTCATCTTTTGCCGGCATTGGCTTCACCCATCCTTCTAAAAATAAGTTGACACTGATTTTCTTGTAGGTGTATAATCTGTGCCAACCTCACTTTAGATTAACCATATAGGCAATATTTGTTTTGGTTTTTTTTAAAAGTGAAGAAATGTGTCGAAACCCTAGCGGTGTTGGGTGAAAGAATATATGAGGGAAAAAATTGAGCTGGAATGGTATGCAGGAATGGGGCCCAGTTGGTGTTTATTAATGTTCCTTACAAAGCATGTATACACAGAGTCGGAGATGGGAGAAACACAATCTTTCACACATGATTTATAAATGCAGACTCGTCCTGGAATGTCCTAGAAAGAGTTTACATTTAGTTAAAGGTTTTTGTCACATAAGGTCCCTTTCACATTAACACAACAAATTTTAAATACATAGATTCAGTTGCTTCTGTTCATATGTTTGGTTGGAGTTTTTGGTGCAAAATAGTTACATTTTTAGGTAGCATCAAAAGGTTGCCTGGTCTATTCTAAATGTGCAAGATGTGGTTCGGTTGTTGGTGCAGGCCCTGGGCCACCAGGGGAACTTAGTCCCATGCTCGACCTACGCGGACGGAGGTAACAGTGTAGCTGAGTTGAAGATGTGGTTCTCTACATTTCACCGTCTGCCTTCTTGCCCTGGGGACCGCTACTCTGATCCTTCTCTGATGACCTAACTACCTGAGGCGCATATGGTGGCCCTTAGATAATGTCCTGGGCTTGTCTGTGTGGGACTGCTGGGGCCTTCCGGAGCCAGGTCCACCTGTGCTTTGCTACTTTTGGGTGCTTTGTGTTTTAGATTCTTGCCACTCTTACAACTGCACCTCCAGGTGACAAACTGCAATGTTGCTAAATTGGCAGCAGTGACCAGGTGCGTCCTCTGATTAGAGGTATTCCCTCAGATTAGAGCTGCCTTTTTTCTAGCTCTGGCCCTGTCCAGCTCATAAATGGATGGAAAGTCAGTCCTGATGATCTTCTCTGCAGCTCTAATTTTTTGTTTTTGTTTAGTGTAGTAGATAAGCTGAACCACATAGAGATGGATGAGCACAAGACAGAATGATGGCAGGGTGGAAGATCAGTAGCTCCTGAGGAAGGTTGTATCTCTTATATCGCCGCAGGAAGTCCAGTCTCTGCTGGGCTGTCATTCATATAGTGTGAATGTGTGAGGACCATCTCAGGTCCTGAGAGAGGGTGGTTCCTAGGAACCCGAAGTGATCCACAGCAGACTCAGTGTGGTCAAGGATAGTGAGCACCACAAACAAACAATGAAACAAACAAAACTTAATTTACTTGTTTTATGCTGAAACTAATTTTCTCTGCCAATACGCACCCTCTGTTTTATGAAATCTTTATTCAGGTTTGGGAGAGATCAGCAACACACAAATAAAAACACAAACACTGTTTCTGCTAGAATAATTATGCCCTTTATTATTCCCCACAGGATACAGCAAACAAACAGCAAGCACTTCTCAAACACTATTTCTGCTAGAATAACTATGTCCTTCATTATTCCCCACAGAATATAGCAAAGTAGCAAGCATTAAAGCCAACAAGCTTTCAAACAGGCGTGATGTTCAACAGATTCTCAGAATCAGCTCTTACCCTTGGCATAGGACTGGGAAGCCGGGTCAGTCCGGATTAGAGCAACATCCACGCGGCCGGGCGTCCACAAACCCATGGCAGACTTCATCGACTGAGGGCAGTACCCTCCTTTAAATACCCATAAACAAAGTGTCTGATGGAGGTTGCCAGTTCTCTCTCCCAGCTGACCTGGGGTCCGTTCTTCGTACGTTGCTTAAAACATCCGAGATCAACTCACACATCCAAGATTATTTCATCCGGCTAATCATGATCCGGCTAAATGGGTTCTTCCAACACACCTGTTGTTTATGATTAGTATGGCTGGATTGAGTTATCTGAGACAACTGCGCGTTCATGCGTTTGTTTAAAAGGGGAAATGTATCAATAGTAGAAACAATGATCAGCAGCGCTGCTATTGGCTGTTCAGCATGGCCAAAGAATGCCCACAGTTTTTCTCCCAGCAGAACACGAGCTTTTAATGGAAGGTTATGCTGAATTTGAGTCATTAATTAAAACACCTCAAAGTCTGTTAAAGCCAGGAGAGAGGGCTGGCAAAAAGCAGCAGACAAATTAATGTGTAAATACTGTCCATGGTAGATGTTTCTATCACTTTCTACAGTATGAATTTTTGCATTTTAATAATTTCATATTTACTTTGTTCTTTGATATCAGAGCCTCCACGGGATCCACTAGAACATAGGAACAAGTAAAAGTGAAATACAAGAATATTCTACAAAATGGTAGCCTTTAATTATTACACTTTATTTTAAAAAGGCACTTGTTATGTCAAGAGATCCACATTTCAGTGTCATTCCTTAGGCACGGGAAGTAAAGGACACGTGCAAACTGGGAATTTTAATAAAAAAAAAAATCTTTATCCATAAAAAATAAAAATCTTCCTTTTCCAGGTCATCCACAGTTTACACGGTAAAACTGTATTGCTCCGTGTCTAGATAATCCATCCATAGTTTTTTTCTAATACAATATACGGCTCGACAGGAAGCAAGCCTTTCAAAGTAAACTAAACTTCACAATAAAATGGCCCGAACAAATCTTCTTACTGAATATGATTTAAAAAAAAGGAAACCATCATACAAATAACTTAAATATTTTAGATTTATGGCTCCAACATCACGTTTTCCTCTTTAAAAGCCACTGTTAAATGATGTGTTTGTCTGTTTATAACAGCCACCAAGAAAATCTCTCTACAATTACACTGTCTCGCTGCGCTAAAGGATCCTGTCTATTGCGCAATAAATTATTCTTGCACCTTCCGCAACAGGTTGCAGTCGTGAAAATGGACATGGCTACAGCAGACTTCCCTATCTCCTCCGCTTATAAAGCTGCGATCTAATCTTGTTTACATGAAATAAGCCTGCTCTGGAGCAGGTTTAATCTGGCGCACATGTTGCTATGACAACAAGTGCAGGAAGTCTTTCGAAGAACCAAACGATCCAAGATCATGCCAAATCGTCAACAATGAAATCCTGCTAACTGAGTTAGCGACGTATGAAGAACGGACCCCTGTTCTTCCCATTTCCAAAACATGTTTCCAAAACAAAAACCGTTCCAAGCATCTCATCAGTGTGTGAAGCAAAATAACATTGCAATCTCAGAATACAAATATAAGCAAAATAAGGAATGCAGAGATTGAATCAGTCTTTCCCACAACACATAGTCATAAGTTCCCACCACAAGTTAGAACAAGTTATAACAAAATAGCACATGTTTTCAGTTTTATGTGAGAAACATAATAACAGGAGCACGAGCATATATGTTGCTCTTAGTTTATGTGAACTCAAAAACAAGTAATATAAGTAAAACAAGTTATATAACTGAGCAGGTTTTCCCATAATATATTAAAAAAGAGCAAAAAGAATTCTTTGGTATATCACCCTTTTACTTTGAACTTTTCTGATGAACCAAAGTTCAGCAGGTCCAAAAAACAGAGCAGACTTGGCGGCTGCTGATGGTCTAACTCAGTGGTCCCCAATCCTGGTCCTCGAGGCCCGGTGTCCTGCAACTTTTATTTGTTACTCTGCTTCAACACACCTGAGTCAAATAATGGGGTCATTAGGAGGACTCTGGAGAACCTGACTGCATACTGGGGAAGTAAGTCAGGTGTGTTGGATCAGGGACACATGTAAAACCTGCAGGGACACCGGCCCTCGAGGACCAGGATTGGGGACCACTGGTCTAACTACTGGGGGGATTGTCTGAACAAACTGGTGCATGCATCAAGAGTGGAGAGCTGCTGTTTCAATGGCACTATCTTCAGGACAGTGAAAGGCAAAAATGCTTTGTAATTAGAAACAACCAGTCTCTAGAGAATCTTTGGCTCTGATTATTTTCTACAGAGCCTCAGAAAGCCAGTTTCAGTTGGCTAGTCTTACTTTTGTCTGGGTATGGTCAATAGATGCACGAACAGAAGGCCTTACTCTACTTTGGATCTAAAGTTTTTTCCAAGATGCAGCCTTTTACTTGGCCAGTGAAGTCAAGACAATCACGCGCAGGTCCTTGCCAATGCAACCTGTGGGTTAATGTATTCTGGGATTCAGAGCTTTTATCAGTTTTGTTTGTTCTCTGTGTGTAGTTCAGTCCTTGTTTCTCCAATGGCTGGGCCCAGAAGAACTTTGAGACATGGGTCTCAGTTTACTTAGAAGTGTAGTTTACTTAGTGGGAAAGCAAACACACTGTGCAACTAACCAAAAAAAAGAGAGTTTTCTTTTATGTATCATTTAGAGGTGTATGTGAGCTGATTGAGACTCTCCCTTTGCTTTTTTTGTAACAGAGCAACCTACTGATTGCGTTTTGCTATCATGCTAAAGTTTAATAGTTATGATTAGTGTTGCACCGATACCAGTATCGGACGGGGCTCCGATCCAGCACTAAATGGTGGTATCGGCATCGTCGAGTACCAACAAATAGGGCACCGATACCATTTTGATGTTTGTATGTCACTTGAACGCAGCCTTCTCTTTCCCAACACTCACTAGTGTTAACTATCACCATTGGCCTGCTCCAGACCAATGAGAGGGTTTAAAAAAGATTATTCAATGATTAATGTCATTTTACTGTCTTACTGTTGCACTACTATTATACATCACGAATGTTGCACTATTTTGGCCTTTGAGAGCCAAAACTTTATTCAACTATTGTCACCAATTCCAGGTAGGCAATAAAAAGTTCTACTGGATTCACTTTGTATTAGTCTTTTTCCTACTTCACAAAGGTAGGCAGCAGGTTGACAAAGCCATAATGGCAATTATTTTACATGCAAGTACTATGCAGTTCTTCATATATACACACACACTTCAATTTCATTTTTTTCCAGTGTCCTGTCTAGCAATGTGGCAATAAGAATTGATGTCTTAATGCCAAATAGAGCTCAACAGATTTTGCTTTCAGAAGTGGAGCAATCAGCTTCCGCATAGTGCTCCACTTGATTTATGCATGTAAATAGTTTTATTGTGATTCCTGCGGGGAGAATTTCAAATTATGTGGACACTACAATGGGAAAGTAGGAGAGTAAAGGAAGAACAAGAAGAGGAAAAAAAGAAAGAGAAGAGGTGAAAGAAAGAAGAGATAAAAGGGAAATAATGATAAAACGTCTTTCATCTGTTTCATCACCTGGAAAGAGAGATGTAAAAAGAACAGCACAACCAACAGAGATAGTGTAAAAGATACAATAGAGTAACACCTTGATACCATTGCTAAATCATATGTATTATTATTTAATCTGACATGGGTAAAGTGGTACCTGAGAAAAGAAAGTGAAAAGAAAAAATAAATAAATAAATTAATTCAATTCAATTTTATTTATATAGCGCCAAATCATGAAACATGTCATCTCAAGGCACTTTACAAAGTCAAGTTCAATCATATTATACAGATTGGGTCAGATTATACAGATTGGTCAAAAATGTCCTATATAAGGAAACCAGTTGATTGCATCAAAGTCCCGACAAGCAGCATTCACTCCTGGGGAACCGTAGAGCCACAGGGAGAGTCGTCTGCATTGTACATGGCTTTGCTGCAATCCCTCATACTGAGCAAGCATGAAGCGACAGTGGGAAGAAAAACCACCCATTAACGGGAAGGAAAACCTCCGGCAGATCCGGGCTCAGTATGAACGGTCATCTGCCTCGACCGACTGGGGTTACAGAAGACAGAGCAGAGACACAACAAGAGAGACAAAAAAGCACAGAAGCACACATTGATCTAGTAATCTGTTCTACATTAGATAGTAGTAGCGGGTGAGCCGTCTTCTCTGGATGATGACATAGGTAACAGAACGCCAGACCAGGTGTACCTACTATGAAGAGAAAAGAGAGAGAACAGAAAGAAAAGAGAGAGAACAGAATTTAGGTATAATGATTAACAAGGACCACACTGAAAATGACAGAACAAATATTCAAAAAATCAACAAATATTTGACAGTTGGCTAAAGTTTTGGAAGAATATTGTCACAATTTCATCTGGAATAATAAAAAACATGTGATCAGAAAGAACGACATAGTAATATCAGTAGAAAAAGGAGGAATAAACATTATTGATTTTAAAGTGATGAATGCCGTGATAAAATTAAAATGGCTGCAGACTTTTATTAAAAATGAAAAGAGTTTATGGTTTAGTCTCCCTTCACAACTTTTTTTTTTTTAAATTGGAGGAAGGAAATTTCTCTTAAGATGTAACTTTGATCCTGCAGAATTACCGATTAAATTGTCAGACTACCACAGAAGCATTCCAAAATGATGTTAAAAGTTTTCATGCCTCGATTAAGTTACTGGAAAACAACCGTAAATTAGCTAAATAAATTTGATTTGTAACAAATGGAGACCACGGGCATAATATAGTTTGTTTTAGTGAAGTTGCCATATTATTGACGTCATCTGGAAGCGCAGGCCCCGAGCCAATCTGACCACCCGAGCCGATCTGGTACCTACACCGGTTTTGCTGCCGCCAAAGCCGTCTAAACCATCTTTCCTCATCCAATAACAAGTAAATAAAATAAAAAAATGAAAACAATTTCCATATCCATTTTTTTGTGTCGTTTATCCTGTCGGTTTTTGTCTGGCGCTGTTTTTCCCGGGCTTGGGGTAGACGTGATGACGTCATGTCGCAACCAGGAAGTGCTCCAAAGGCTAGACCGTCCCATTCATAGACATATATAAAGATATGTCTATGGTCCCATTTACCAATGGCTGAGGATCCTCCGGAGCATCCTCCAAAGGCTGAGCAGGCTGGGTCCTCTGAAGGACGCAGCCTGCGAATTGAGACACAGCTAATGTATGAGACACCAGAACAACATGTTGTCTGTGCTCCTCCAGTTCACGACTGTGACTTTTCATTGTTAGTTGCGGCGGTCACGGTGACACGAGAGAGAGAGAGAGAGAGAGAGCGACCAAAGATACGGCGGCCGGTTGACACGGGTGAGAGAGGCTTGGCTGAGGTGCCCCGGTGCTCGCGGAGGACATCTTGAAGTTTCCTGATTATCCTGCAGCCAACACACAGACATATTCCCAGCTCCCCTTTGCACTACATACATATGAACACGGCATAAAAAGAGCTCTTGTTGAGCTGTGCTCTCATTATTGTTTATTGTTAATTGTTTCTGTGGTAAAGATGACGTCACACTTACATGCTCACGTGACAAGATAATCAATGGCCTACACCTGTGTGGAAATAAATGCGTGTGCCCGTGAGTGAACGCTGATCACACGAAAAGGAATTTCAGACTAAATGTGTCTTAAATGGCGACGCGAAAAGCTGTGTAAGAAACTCTGCTAACAGCTCTAATTTATTTTATTTTGTTGGCCAGCTTTTATTTTATTTTTGAAAGGACAGTTAAGAGCCCTTTTTGTTGGACTCCCGAATGGGTGAATTTTTTTTTTTGGAGTAGATACTCCAGAAGGGAAGGACAATATTTCCTAAAAATTTTATTTACAGGAGTTATCTCCTTTGCTAGTTTCAAAGAAGATTCTAAGTTGTTCTGTGAATTACAGCGCTGGATTGTCATTATAAGGTCCTTGTCCATACTATTGTTTTATTATTGTGTATTAATAAATGTTAAAAGATACTGAGGTGTGGTGTATTTCTGTTCCAGAAATATATTAATAAATTCTGGTTGATAGTAAATTGCTATCAGGACTCTGAGTATATTAGTTTGGTTACATATTGTTACATCCAGCTGCAATGCACGTGAGCATTGTTGCTTCAACAATAGCTCTCGCGAATTTCAATGGTGAAGTCGTCTGGAAATCCAAAATACTTGTTGTTGATGGCAGCTGTGTACAGCAGCTCCTATTGATTTAGCTGGTAAAGCGCAGTGCCTCAACGCACAAAGACGTCACAGGATGTAATGTCAGCCGGCCCCATAAACAGTGATTCAGACAACAATCTATGCTTTTATTTTCTTATTGATTAACGCTAAATTCATTAAATAACCACAAACATATTTGTTGTAGTTACAGCTATGAGCCACTGATTTTTCCTTGATGACCGGACTTCCCCTTTAAAACCAGCTCTGTGTGTGTGTGCTGTGTCCCGATTCATACAAGACAAAATCATGACACTCTGCCCTGTCAATACGGAACCTGTGGAAATACCCTTAGAAACTATTCCATAAGAGGCTATTTTTAAAACCCAGTTTGTGGCTTATTCTTCCAGAATGGGTAAGATTATTTAACATTAAGGCTGCATGATGTATGGAAAATATTTAATTGTTATACAATTACTGAAAATTGGTGGTGATATAATTATTATATTATGATGAAATCTAATTATATTGCCCCTTTCCTTCTTTACATGATGCAGATCTGCCCTAACCTGACTCCGCCAGATAGATTTGCTCCGCATATCCATCTGGAAACCTTCCGTTGAAGTAATTTTGGGAAGGGACGAAAATACTGGTTAGCTGATTGGCCTATGTTGGTGATAGACGGGCCAAATAAACCAATCAGATTCGTCGTCACTCTGTTACGAGCGATGACGAAAACACAACCACAAGCCAAGCTACTCTTGCTGCTGCAGGTAAAGGCTCGTTAGCTCAGCAAATAAATGCTCTGTAATTCCGATAAAACTTGCTCGATAGCCACGCTAACGCTAGTTTCATCGGCTGAAGCCGCCATGTTGTTTAGACTGAACTGACGCGCTTCCCTTTGCGTCACACCTCAAGCCGCCTCAAAGCCAACGCTGATTGGACGTTCGTTTGGTGAACGGCTCCAAATTTTCTTCAACGGAGAGTATCCAGACTGATCTGCGAGTGAAACCTTGAAAGCTCGCGAGATCAGGATGGTCTCACGAGGCTAGATCTGCCCACCACTTCTCTTGAACTCTAGTATCTCAGTAACTAAGGATTTAAATACTATGTGGGCACTGAGGGCAGTTAAGAGTCCACCACACTGGCTAAATATATTATCCATACACAAAGGGTGAATGTTTGACACATGAATTATAATATCCTACCTAACATTGGTTTTATATAATCCCATGTGATTGTGATATTGAACACAAATTGTCTTACGTAGTGTGCGCTCCACTTAAACTGATGTGAAGGCCCACTTTGTTCATATCCACAGCACTTTTTGAATGTGATGGCTTGGAATGAAAGGTGAACAGAGTCAAGAGAACACAAATTATTAATTGGAAGAATATTTTTGCCTAGCCCTGCTGAATCACACTCAGTTTGTTGTTCCTTTCAATTCTGTTTTTAATCTTGACATTATTGACATCTAGTGGTGCAATATTGGTATTACAGTGTTTCAAGGCTATCCAGATCTTCAGAAGGATATCCAGAGTAGTGCAGCTGAAGCTTATGAAGCTCACTGTCACTGGCACACACACCACGACACAATGCACCGTGTACATGCACGTTGTAATCCTTGCATGCATTTACTGTTAATGAGTTGAACAGTCTGTGTGGCCTAATAAATGGCCAACAGATAGAAGTATAAAACCACTTCTATTCACTCTGTATTCAGTTATTTTTCATCACATTAAAGGTCCAATATGTAGCATTTAGTGTGTGTATTTACAGATGACAACTGCTCCCCAGGTGTGCCAGCTCGTGTTAGCTGGGCACAAAGAATGCAAAAACACTCACCCACTCAGTAGTTGTTGCTTTTTAAAATGACAGTAGTTTCATTTTTCAAATCAACTTTGATTTTAAAGCTAAAGATTGTCAGGGTGCTGTCTGACTGCTCCGGTTCTGAGACTTTCTCACAGGTGGTGTTGGTGATTGTGGGGGCGTGCCCCACACCTGCGGCTCATCGGGAGCAGAATCTGTGGCCTTCTTAAGCAGAGCTGTGACAGATGGAAGACACCGGAGCCTTAACCAGTCGTGGTATGACAAGGTCCTGGTCCTGGTCCTGGTCCTGGTCCTGGTCCTGGTCCTGGTCCTGGTCCTGGTCCTGGTCCTGGTCCTGGTCCTGGATCCCGGATCCCTATTCGTGAGTCTGTTGTCTTTTTCGCGCTGCATTGGATTTACTTCTGTTTTTTCCTGTTTTTGCTACAGTTTTGCGTGCTTGGATGCACATACCTGTTCCGGAGGTTTTTGTGAAGAGTGATCCGTGGATTCCTTTGCTCAGTTTTTCGTGCTGGCTCTCCTCCTCAAACTAGTTGGCAAATACCCAGCCGGGGTGAGGGCCCCTTCCCGGATACCCACGGATGCTCGCCTGCTCAGCCCTCTGGTCACTCCATCTGTCTCTTCAGCCTGCGGTAGTCACCTCGGGTTCCTCGCCAGACTCCATCTGCCGCCCTCCAATCACCACCCACACATCAGAGTAGACAGTAGTACCTTGACCATAACCTCCCCAGTCCGACACTCACCGACTAAGGGTAAGCCGCGCATTATCCACAATGCGCTGTTCTCATCTTCTCATTTGGTCTCCTTCCTTTACAGTCAACCCCGCCCAGACGTTCAGGCCTCGATCCCGGCGTCCAGTCATAGCTCCGTGTATTTGCTCTGTTCCTTTAATAAAAACTCTTAAACTGAGTGCTGGTCTCCCTAATACTTTCTGCATGTGGGCTAAAGCGCTAAAAACCATGACAAAGATGAGATCTAATTTTTGTTTAGTTTCACACTAACGAAAACAAGATGACGCTCGGTTTTTGCCAGTCTGTTAAATTACTGAGATTTGTTTTATCAGCAGAGTCCTGCACAGAGCAAGAAAATAAAGATTTAGCTTTCCATGAACACATACTGGTGGTTGTCTTTACAGCATTTTATTTGCTTTATGCATTTTTTGTGGTCATATTTATTTCACTGTTTTGGATGTTGCAGCTGTAGTTAAAGTTATATTAAAACAGTATATGCTTATGAAATGGATTATTATGCAAATGAGTCATGTTATGGTTTCAAATGGATTTATTTTAATGAGCTTATTTCCCTATATTCTTGCAGTCCTGTGACGGAATGGTGTGTGTGTGTATATAACAATGTTTACTTAGTCCATCATTAAAACTTGCAACCATCTACAGACAGCAAACACTGAATGACCTTCAGTAGATAAAAGTTTTATTTACACATGAACAGAAATATCCAAGATTTCTAGTTGGAGAATATAAGTTTGCACATGGAGTTAAGATAATTGGACATTTAGGGCACTGGGAGGCCACACATCTAAAAGACTGTAGGACATATGGAGTTGAGATGTTAAGGACTGGCCAGTTCATCTGATGTGACAGGAGATGGCAGGCTGTCCAAGGCTCCCATCTCTGTAAATACACACAAGTAAAACATCAGTGCCATTCAGAGAATCTTTTTCACTTCATCTAGAGCACATTGTTTAATCTCCAGTGGAACAATTCTATAGTAAAACTGCAGTCAAACTGTTTTCTTTTTCACCGTGTATGTTGGAATACTAGGCTGCACAGTGGTGCAGTGGGTAGCGCTGCTGCCTTGCAGCAAGAAGGTCCTGGGTTCAAGTCCTACCCTGGGTCTTTCTGCATGGAGTCTGCATGTTCTCCCTGTGCATGCGTGGGTTCTCTCCGGGTACTCCAGCTTCCTCTGACAGTCCAAAAACATGACTGTTAGGTTAATTGGCTTTTCTAAATTGTCCTTAGGTGTGAATGGTTGTTTGTCTCTCTGTGTTGCCCTGCGACAGACTGGTAACCTGTCCAGGTGTACCCCACCTCTCGCCCAGTGAATGCTGGAGATAGACACCAGCTACCCCCCCCGACCCCATGAGGGATTAAGGGGGTCAGAAAATGGATGGATGGTTGTTGGAATACTGTAGAGAATGTGTAATGTGGATCCAAATAAGGAGGGGATTTTATGCTTCCTGCTCCAATTCGCACATGTGGATTTGGATCAAGTTAGTGGAATTCAGTGTTCTACTGCTTCTGGATGGGGTATGTAACAATATGGCAACAACTCTTTGTTGATTTTTTTTCTTATTTAAGGACCAGTCTTGGAACAAAGTTTCAGTGCTCTATGAGCACCCAATTGTGGTCAGATGAGTATTTGCTTTGCCTTTGATTAATCTGAAACTAGGCTATGCCATCATTTTCAGTTTTAATAAAGTGAAACATCTCTATAGCATAGCGTGATATCATGTAAAGTTATTGTTGGGTCTATCCTGCTATGTTTGAGTCACATGCAGTGACTGCTTGTTTATAAGGTGCGCTAGGTTGCTGCCCTAATAAAATTGCATGAAATGAGTATAGACACAGTAAACATTAATTCCAAAATGAAAAGTAACTATCTGTTCCCTTAAAATGTGTCTGATATTTGATTTTCAGCAATTCCATTTGGGTTTGGGTTTATTTGATGTAATTTTTGTGTAATTCTAAATTTACATTTTGAATGCTGCTTGTTGGGACTTTGATGCAATCAACTGGTTTCCTTATATAGGACATTTTTGACCAATCTGTATAATCTGACTGATTTTGACTTTGTAGAGTGCCTCGAGATGACATGTTTCATGAATTGGCGCTATATAAATAAAATTTAAAAAAATTGAATGGTGAGGGGTGCCAGTGTCTATATGAATATCTATATGTTCTGAAACATTTAGCTTCCATGTGAATTCATTTTGGTCTAACTGGATTCTCTTTAGGATGCAGCTCTCTGCATCCATGGCTAATAAGCGCGTTTTGTGTCGTTCTTCATCCTGTCAGATTAACTCATGATACCTGTCAATCAAAGTCAAACCCCTGGCAGTTTAGGTGTGCAGGCAAAACGTGTCAGACTAAAACAATGACAAGACAGGAGCGAATGATCCTTTATTTACCTACTACTTCATTTATTTACTAAATATTAATTTCATTTCATGCTGAAGGAAAAAGAAGCGGAAAAAGGAATTTAGACTGGACTGAGCAGACTTAAAAATCTAGCAGCATGCAAGTGATTGTGCAATCCAAAATGTTTTCTAACATTGCTGGGGTATTATTTTACTGATGCTACACAACTATGTGACAGGCTAATTAGTGGGGTTTACTGAACATGAATGAAGCATACCTTTAAGTTTGAGGTACGACAGGAAATCGATGACAGTGTGGATGATGTCTTCATCTCCTATTCGCAGAAGACCTACAGAGGCACAGTAGCAAAGTGTCTCTTTGAATAAAATTGGTTGTGATCACAGAAAATGACACTTTCATATGCTTATTTCTTTAAATTTTGTGATATAATATAGAGTTTAAAATATATTGTTGAAAAAAATCTAATCACCAAAAGCATTTTTTTTTTCTGTTCACCTCTATCTCACTTACATAGCTAGCACACATATATTGATGATTAAGACTCCGTCCCTGATAACGAAAGGTAAAGCATCAAGTTAAAACATATGGTCCTATCTGTATGTAATTTGGTCTCCATATCGAGAAATGAAGGGTATTATAATTCCTCCATCTGTAAGGAGGTGGCACATCCAGATAGGGCCCTAGGGGGTATAAATCATGACATCATGAGTTGAGCACTTTGATACAAGCAATTGTACTTAAATTAATTTTTAAAGCATTTTAAAACAACCATAGCTGCGACAAAAGGCTGCACATATAAAATGGTGACACATTTAAAAAATAAAAAAGGAAACAACAATCAGAACACAGTTAAAAACAATAATAAAATCAATAAAAATAGAGTAAATCCAAGACGTCTCTTATGTCTAAGACAAAGAATAAAAATGTGTTTTAAAAGAGTTTTAAAAGTGGGCAATAAAGGGGCTCATCTAATTTTGATTGTTCCATAACCTTGGATCAGCAACACTATCATACTGTTACACAGTGAAACGATGCACAGGAAAACCAGCTTTTGTGTTCATTTACTGCCCTCTGGTGGAAAGATGTGAATTAGATTTTATTCTTCTGATGTCAGTTCTCAAATATAGCTTCTCAGTGTGAGAAAGAGGCAGTGTCATCTGGGTTTTTTCTTAAGCCTTGGAGTATCTTTGTTTTTTTAAATTAAAGATGAAGGCAGACTCAATGCTTCAAGTCTTTTATGTTCACTATCTATCTAGCACAGTCCAGTACGCCTGTGTGAAGACAGAATAGTAAAAGGACATTTACACAGTGGGCACAAAGTATAGATCCACTGTCAACTACACACTACCAGCAACATCAGAACAATATGGACTGTCAAAATGAATCAGATCAAACGAAAGAGTTTGAGCTTAGGTCAAAAGACGCAGGCTCCAGCTGGGAGATCAAGTAGGTCCTCAGTCAGCGTAGCAGTGACCAAGGCAAAGGCTAAAGCGGAGGCTGCCCTGGTAGACGCCAAGTATGCAGCACAGGGAGCACAAGTGATGAAGGAAAAGCCCTGCATCGAGGCTGAAAATCAAAAGATGTTAGCTGAAGCAGCGCAAAGCGGAGTTGAAAGGCAAATCTGTATGTCCTAAAAGTTTAGAGGAGCTCTACGGTAACAGTAACAGCCAAAGTGTGAGTCTCAATGACGCAGCCCACACTTCTCCTGAGGATCGCACTCAACACATCTGTGAGTATGTGCAAGCCCACTTCCTGTCACCAAACGCTCAGCAGCAAGCTCCGGTCTCACATGAACCAACTGCCGTACCCACAAGCCAAGAACTACTTCAACCAGACCCTTTCGATTGGTATCCGTTTCCTAAAGAGGAGAACCTCTGGCTTAAGCCCACGGTCAAAGAAGAACTATGACCTAATGCCCATGACATAGGCAACTCATCTTATGCTCCTTCCCCATTGTCCCATACACCGAGTTTGAGTGATTATCCATTTCAGACAGCGATCTACTGATAAAGTGGCTTGGCCCAGACTCGTCTCCTCAAGCCATGCATATCAGGTCAGTCCATGTACACAGTTCAGCAGTAGGTGTCGCTATAGTGTGGCAAAGACTAGATGACATACATGGTTCCTGTGAAATTATTGAAAATGCCCTGCTGTTAAAACTAGAGACTTTTCTAATGCTATCTAACAAAGTTAGACAATCAGTGTCTCAGAGAACTTGGGGATATTTTGATGGAGGTCCAGTCAGCTAAGCCAGGGGAACATTTACCAGGTTTACCCTATCTTGGCACAGCCAGGGGGCTTAACCCTACTGTGGAAAAGATTCAATATGGTTTACAAAAACTAGCACCTTCATGCGTGTTATGCCATGATAACGCCATGATGAATAATTGATCTCAGACTGAATTTTGTTTAACGAAGAAATTCCACTCTGGCTGTAACTTGAGACCCTCACAGCTTGGGCGGCCCTTCTTCCCACCATGGGGGTCCCCCTCCTTGCTATAAAACCTTCCTCCCACAGAGACAGACTCTCTCTTCTCGCTTCTCTTCTGCGACCCACACTCCTCCATCAACAGAGGACCAGCACTCAAGGAGAGGGGGGGGCCATGTGACTGGAAGCCTGCAGGAGCCATGCATGGGGCCTGGAAGAGGCCAGGAGCTGAGTGAGAATGAGCCTTTCTGAAACTCAGTTCCTCCCTGGCATAGGAAGAAACTGCCAGAAACCGCCTACACTTCCCCGATTATATAATGGAGCGATATTTGTGCCTTCTGGTTGAGCGCGCAGGAACCAATCCGAGCTCAACTCTGAAAAACTCTTCTGGCGCGACGCTTGCGGAGAAACAGCCAAGCGAGCGCACAGCACAGCTGGTGTTGAGCATGGAGTGAGCAGGTCGAGAGCACCAGCAGAGAAGGAACTGAGCACGCGTGTTGTCTCACTGCGCACTCGAAAGTTAGTAAATTGTCATATATTCACCTAATCTGATCTGTTTTATATGGTGCTAGTAATTCAAATTCAACTAATTTTATGCAAACTTGTTGAAAACCTTATTAATCGCCAAAATTAGAAACATTCTGTCCAGGAGTGATGCTGAAAAACTAGTCCATGCATTTGTTACTTCAAGGCTGGACTATTGTAATTCTTTACTATCAGGAAGTCCACAAAATGCAGTTCAAAGCCTTCAGCTGATCCAAAATGCTGCAGCAAGAGTTCTGATGAAAATCAACAAGAGGGATCATATTTCTCCTGTTTTAGCTTCCCTTCATTGGCTTCCTGTTAAATCAAGAATAGAATTTAAAATTCTTCTTCTAACGTATAAAGCCCTTAATAATCAAGCTCCATCATATATCAGAGCTCTGATTACCCCGTATGTTCCTAACAGAGCACTTCGCTCTCAGACTGCAGGTCTGCTGGTGGTTCCTAGAGTCTCTAAAAGTAGAATGGGAGGCAGATCCTTTAGCTATCAGGCTCCTCTCCTGTGGAACCAACTCCCAGTTTTGGTCCGTGAGGCAGACACCCCGTCTACTTTTAAGACTAATCTTAAAACTTTCCTTTTTGACAAAGCTTATAGTTAGAGTGGCTCATGTTACTCTGAGCTATCTCTATAGTTGTGCTGTGATAGGCTTAGGCTGCTGGAGGACATCAGGGTCTAATTTTCTCACTCTACTGATTTCTACTGTTCTTCAGTCTACTGTTCTCCAGTTTTGCATTGTATTACATTGAAATGACTGTTGTCATTTCAGCTTTTAACTTTTTGCTCTCTCTCTTTTTTCTTCATAGTAGGTACACCTGGTCTGGCGTTCTGTTAACTGTGACATCATCCAGAGAAGACGGCTCACCCGCTACTACCATCTAATGTAGAACAGATTACTAGATCAATGTGTGCTTCTGTGCTTTTTTGTTTCTCTTGTTGTGTCTCTGTTCTGTCTTCTGTAACCCCAGTCGGTCGACGCAGATGACCGTTCATACTGACCCCGGTTCTGCCGGAGGTTTTCCTTCCCGTTAATGGGGAGTTTTTCTTCCCACTGTCGCTTCATGCTTGCTCAGGATGAGGGATTACTGCAAAGCCATGTACAATGCAGACGACTCTCCCTGTGGCTCTACGGTTCCCCAGGAGTGAATGCTGCTTGTCGGGACTTTGATGCAATCAACTGGTTTCCTTATATAGGACATTTTTGACCAATCTGTATAATCTGACCCAATCTGTATAATATGATTGAACTTGATTTTGTAAAGTGCCTTGAGATGACATGTTTCATGATTTGGCGCTATATAAATAAAATTGAATTGAATTGAATTGAATTAAAACATGATAACATGTGAAAAAATGTTTTAAGAATAATAATAAAAAAACAAAAGTTGTTTTTTGAAGAATTGATCATTCACATTTTTTGCCTTTTATTCAATTTGCAACATGCACTCTGACTCTATTCTTTAAATAATCACCTGTCTTGAAAGCTTCCAAAATACATCAGGGAGACTCTATTTTCCTAAATTCTCCCCTCCGGGGCTCAGGCACCAGCATAAATGCACCCTCCTACCGGATAGTGTGTGGCCTGCTACTGTAAAAAGGTTGACTGCCCTGGCCCTACTTTTATAATCAGCTAACACCTATTGCAGTCCAGGCAGTACTTCCCTGTGTGCATATTGTGTAAAGTAATATTCCAATAAAAATGTATTTGTTATGCTGGTCAGGCCTAATCATAAGAGAGCGATGTGTTACACACAAACACATAGTGAGAGAAGGTCACCAAAGGCAGAGGATGCCTCGATATACAGAAAACACGGTTACCATCACTTAGATCCTGACAAGGGAGCATGAGGTCATCAACAAGCCATGTGGTCATACTGGGACTCTGCCCAGCATGTGTGACAGTGACCCACTGCTGGAAGAAATGGGTGCCACTTTGTCAAGGTCCCAGTTTCCCAAGACAGACCAGATCAAGAGAGCTGTTTTGAGCTAAACATTAGCCAACACACATTTTCTGTCTGAAAAGCATTGCTGCAGGTTTTTAAACTCACCACAGCATAGCATCTGCTTTTCTACGAGTTTTTATTGCTATTGTTGAAGCATCTGAAAAGATGCACAACTTTTTTTTCTGAGTATGTGACAATGAAACTGAAACGGAGGGTGTGGGGATGTGGAGAGTGAGCCGGCCCACCTTACCCACTCTGCCTCTGGGTTTACTGGTAGAGGGTCGTCCCAGTCCTGCTGTACTACAGACAGCTCCCTATACACGGCTCACCAACAATTGAGCATTGAAATGTTTTTTCTTCTGTTGTAATTCACATAATGCATAATATGTGTGTAAGAAACAGACCCACCTGTTCTGATGTCTTCCTCCTGACCCATGTCTCTCTTGCCAGCCAGACCCGCCTTGTCTCCTAGTGTCCTGTGTCCATCTATTCCATCTGGACAGTGAGGAGTGACCACAGTCAAAGGCAATTATACAAAGCATGGAAGCGGTCAAATGAATATATTAACCAACTGAATGCAATGTTAATTCTGATTGGTGGAGATGTATTTATTTTCTACAGTGACAAAATGATGTCAAAGCTAGCTAATTTCTTTCAATATTACTGATGTAAAGAAATGTTTGTTTCTAAAGCTAAAAATGTTTCTTGATAATTAAAAGACTTTAATCATCTTGAGGATAAAAAACCCACTGTTTCAAAGGCATCATGCAGACACACATACATACATGCTCTCTAAAGAAGAGTTCAAGGACATTATTGACAGTTGGATAACTCAGCACTGCATTTGGTTTGTTAATGCTTTCTTCAGTTTCAGAACTTGTACAGACCACCTGCAGGGCTTGGCTCATGGAATTGCAATGAAGCTGAAAAACTGAAAGAGCATGTAAAACAAGAGTTTTAACACAAACATAAAATGTCCTATAATAATGAAAAAATAAAAAACATAACAGCAAAGAGATGTTTTTTTGTCTGTAGCAGTGATTCAGTAACACAAAGTAACAGAGCTTTAGATTGCAACTAAAAGACAACCCGTTCTCACACCTCATTCTCCAAACTATTTGATTTCTTTGTAATCTGTGAGTTTAGTTACTGGGGATAAGTATGTTAAGTGATTGGTTTTGTTCCAATCACAGAATAACACTTGGCGACTATATGTGATCATTTTGCACCTATTTATTAAATCAAACACCTATGGAAAATACCTGAACTATGTACTATAACTTAGTTGGGATGACTTGTCTTGGTAATTCCCATTTAGCTAACTGAAAGAAAATGATTTAATAAAGCCCAGCTGTTGTCTCTTTCATTAAAGGAGCAATATGTAATACACAGGGGATAGCACTGTTGCCTTGCAGCAAGAAGGTCCTGGGTTCAAGTCCTACCCTGGGTCTTTCTGCAAAGAGTCTGCATGTTCTCCATGTGCATGTGTGGGTTCTCTCCGGGTACTCCAGCTTCCTCCCACAGTCCAAAAACATGACTGTTAGGTTAATTGGCTTCTCTAAATTGTCCTTAGGTGTGAGTGTGTGTGTAAATGTTTGTCCTGTCTGTCTATGTGTTGTCCTGTGACAGACTGGTTACCTGTCCAGGTGAACCCCGCCTCTCACCCAGTGAACGCTGGAGATAGACACCAGCAACCCCTATGACCCCATGAGGGATAAAGCAAGTAAGAAGATGGATGGATGCAATGCTGACACCTAATGTTGGCAAATCAGAACAACACATGCACGATGCTTTCACAGAGAACAGCCATTTCTCAACGGTCCTTACCTCTAGGTGTGAAAGGAGAAAAACTCGACTAAGACATTGTCGATGGAGAGGACCGATTGTTTATAGGGATTGTTCTTCTATTCCAAGTGAGAATGAATGGTTAATTCTGAAGAACATTTCTTACTTATTGCTCCTTTAAAGATTGGGCCCTTAGTTCAGTACTTCATTGTACAAGTGGCCAATACTTGACATTGAAGAGGAAACCTAAAGTGGCTCTGATTGTCCAGCTCATCATGGTAGCTTTCCAAATAGCGTAAGTAGTGCTTGAATTCATCAGTCAAATACATGGAAAAGACCTTAAATCTAAACTCTCTCCTTTTTTGTCGCCAGGAGCTCTTTTTCCTCTAGTTTCTTAATTCTTCTGTCTTTATTCCTTTTAGTGGCTCTTTTTGCACTTTGTTCATTTACTGAGTAGTAAACCATTTATATACTGATTTTTCTTTTACAGTCATACAAGGGGAAAAAACAATATTTGTGTTACTGATGTTAGGTAGATCCTTTATTAGAGGATAACAAATGATTTGAAGTATGATTTGTATGTGAAATAATGACTGCCATTAAAATTTTAATTGTGGTGTCTTCTCCAAATGATCTGATTTTATTCAGACTTGATTCCACTTGTTATAACACTTTAGAAGTGATATACAGGGATAATATATAATGAGACTATATCAGAGATTTTTCTTTTTTTATAAAATGATGAAGCAGTGGATTTGCTTTGTTTAAAACGCAGACAAACATGCCCTGCTAGGATGGAGAAGCAGAGAGAACAGCAGCAGAATGTGTCTTCTGATGGAAAACCAAAGCAGCTTAACACAAAGCATGTGAACTAAGAGCAATTCCTGCTCTAAGCCAAGGCCCTGCAGCAGCCGTATGTTTCTATCTTACATTGAGTGACCAGCTCGTCTCTGCCTCTGGCACTGGGGGAATCCTTTATCTGAATTAGGTGATCAATACGACCTGAAACACAGGATGAGGCAGGAGCAACCTTTACCTGGGCTCCACACACACTCACTCACACACACACACACCCACACACCCTGCTCAGGGTCCAGGCTTTGTGTTCTCGACTAACCCATTGCTCACTTTGTGTGTCCTCTGAAAGCTAATGGTCATCTTCAAATGACACTATATTAGCTGATAAACACAGGAGACTGTGACACGAACAAAGAAACACATCATCACAACCATCCGCTCCATCAGCTCCTTGTGCACCAAGTTAAATGGACAACATTTTCAGGGAGAACAAAGAGTAGCAGATTTTTCTGTCTGTGCGTGCGTGTGATCAGGTGTGTGTGTGTGTGTGTCTGTGTGTCTGTGCGTGCATGTGAACAGGTGTGTGTGTGTGTGTGTGTGTGTGCATGTGTGTGTGTGTGTGTGTGTGCATGTGTGTGTGTGTGTGTGTGCATGTGTGTGTGCGTGCATGTGTGTGTGTGTGTGCGTGTGAACAGGTGGGAGTGTGTGTGTGTGTGTGTGTCTGTGTGTCTGTGCGTGCATGTGAACAGGTGTGTGTGCGTGTGTGTGTGTGCGTGCATATGTGTGTGTGTGTGTGTGCATGTGTGTGTGCGTGCATGTGAACAGGTGTGTGTGTGTGTGTGTGCGCATGTGTGTGTGTGTGCGTGTGTGTGTGTGCGTGTGTGTGTGTGCATGTGTGTGTGTGTGCATGTGTGTGTGTGTGTGTGTGTGTGTGTGTGTGTGTGCATGTGTGTGTGTGTGTGTGTGTGTGTGCATGTGTGTGTGCGTGCATGTGTGTGTGCATGTGAACAGGTGGGAGTGTGTGTGTGTGTGCATGTGTGTGTGTGTGTGCGTGTGCAGTGTTACTTACGGGGACCTAACAGGTAGCCAGCACTATTGAGAGTCCAGCCACGCTTCTCCTTTGCCTGCAGGTTAGGAGGACACAGCAGTGTTAGTATCAGTGTGACTTTATTGGCTCCCCTTCATTCTCCCCGTCTTAATTCTTTTCTTGACAAGAAAACATAAGCAATACACACCCAGAAACAATCAGAATGATGGCCTGGCTAGTAAAAAGCTTTTTCCATCTGTTTGTTCTTGATCTAGGATGCCTGAATATTCTCCCCGTTGGTAGTAGGTCAAATTCACTAGTGGGTGATTTAAGGAATGAATTATGTGTTTGCCTGCTCTAGGACTCTTTTTAAAAATTGCCACATCTCACTCTTAGAATTTTCCCGGCAATTTTTACAGCAGGTGATAATATTTAATTCTTGTTACTTTGCTGTTTAATTTGTCTCTCGCAATAAGCGAGATTAGTCAACTAAATTGAGCTTTAGACCTCAGATATCAGAAAGATTGGAATACCCCCCACCCACATCTTACACTATTAAACACCCTTTGAACTACAAGAAAATCTAAATATTTTTGCTACATTCTTTATATTAAATATGCAGAATTATTCAAAAGATTAACATGTTTTTTATTAAATTCATATATTTAAACCCAAACATTATTATGTTAAGTGTTATTCTAACCAAGTGAATCCTAAATTGAATGTTTTCTTTTATCTATTACTTTGCTGTGTTTTACAGTCTTTATTTGGCTTAAAGTTTCATGCAACTGCGATCTGTTGTCAGCTCTGGTTGACTCTCGGCGAAACAGCTTTTAAGGAATTTGGACCGTCTTTGATCAGTTATAAAAATCAACTGAACTATTTCACCCAGAAAATACATTACTGTAAAAACAATAGGAATGTTTTTTATTTGTATTTTACTCTGTCCACTTCCAGTCAGGATACTTTGGTTCAGCTACAGTTATAGAAAAGTTAAAGGTATAGAAAAGATCTTTCAGAGATTTGTTGACCATTGAGGTTTTCAAGCCAGACCAAGACAATTTAATGCACGCCAGTACAGGTAGCCAGATCTAAACCATTACAGGTAGATTTCCAAAAAAGACCTTCATATATTCGGGTGTATCACACCTGGATTGAAAAGCCTCAGCTGAAAAAAATTGTCTCTAAGTTAGTTTAGCTCTTATTTGTTCTACTTTATTTTGGTTCCTTCATTGGTGCTTTTCTCTTCGTTTCTATTATAGTTTCTATTTTCTTTATTCTATTCATTTGAACTTGTGTATGTAAATCTCATTTACATGCTGTAGATACTTGGATGCTGTAATTATTGTTAAGATTTAGGTAACTGAGTTGGTTGTTATTTCTTGTTCTAAAAATAGTTCTAAAAAAGTTTACAAATAGAATGTAAAGTAATCTTTCAAGTGTTGTAATTGATATTATCATTATTATTATTATAAATAGAAATAAGAACAAATATTTTATACAAGAAATTAGTAATATAAAAAGTGTAAAATATTAAACTGAAATACAAGCTGTTCAGATCTAGTTTGATTTTCTTTTCATCTTATAAATCATAAAAACATAAAACTGCATTTTCTCCTAATCATATTACATTTAAGTAATTTCTAAGATTCAATCTGTGATGTCACCACCAATATATAGTAGACGTGAGCATTTTTGACACTGTGATTGAAAAAAAAAAAGCCACAGTTTATTCATTTTATACACTTGTCTTCGTCCAGACTGTGAGAATTTTAGATCTGTTCATTTGTTTTTGGTACATATGTTGTTCTGTAGTGAAACAGTGTGTGCGACTACACTTCTGAGGTGTAAAAGGTAGCCCACATTTCTAACCAGTCACTTTACACAGTGGTCACAGATTTAGGAACACATTGAAGAATATTAAACACTAGCCAGATTCTTGCCCCTTTTGTTGTGTTGAATTTATCTTTTCATCGTTTTAAACATGAAAAGAAAAGCATACCAATTTCAAACTTCTGCTAATCTGCTTTGACCAGAAAAAGAAAAACAGCTAATATTTTCACTGAATGGTTTGCAGCCTAAAAATCTGTTTTTCCTTAAACTAGACAGAGGTTAGCTGTCACATTGTTTGTTGTAGTAATAGCACAGATATAATCTATTTCATCTCATATTCTGTCCTTTCAGCAGTGGATCATTTGTTTGTTGGTTAAAAACTAAGCTGTGGATGGTTGTCTTATTTGTCCTGGTTGGTTGTCACACATTAACAAATGAGTTTTATAATGGATCAATTATTAAAGCACTTCATTCGTCAACTTTACTTTTACTACAAATACAAAAACATTTAAACTGTTTTACAAAAATGATCAGTGGTTCAAATTGGGGGTTAATCAAACAGGAATCTTTAAATAAAAAAACTTCTACATTAAAAATACACATTTTGTTGGAACTAGTGCACAAGTACAGTCAACCTACTTTTGCTCTGGTTGCCATAATGCCAAAGATGGTTCATTCATTTCGTTACAATTACAAAACCTACATTTTAAGCAAACACCCATAAAGAAATTAATATTGCAAGATGCACAGTTAACAGAAGAGTAACATTTGGGTTTTAACAAACAGAGTTGAGCTTCTTGATCATCATACTGTCAGAGTTTAAACGTTTAGACTATTTTAAATATGTCAGAATTTGGATCAAAGCCAGAGGAAGCTGGTCCCGGGAAGAGTCACCATCATGACATGTGCAAGTTGCGCTGATTGTGCAGTAACTCACCGCAATAACCAGCCCGATGGTCTCAGAGAGGGTTGCGCAAAAGATGAGCGACACGCAAAAAACGCCGAAGCACCTCTGCATCTGAGACACAAGCAGGTTAGAAGGTGTATAAAATGAGACAGTTCACAGGTTAGAAGGTGTATAAAATGAGACAGAAGCAGGTTAGAAGGTGTATAAAAGCTCTGAGACAGAAGCAGGTTAGAAGGTGTATAAAATGAGACAGTTCACAGGTTAGAAGGTGTATAAAATGAGACAGAAGCAGGTTAGAAGGTGTATAAAAGCTCTGAGACAGAAGCAGGTTAGAAGGTGTATAAAATGAGACAGTTCACAGGTTAGAAGGTGTATAAAATGAGACAGTTCACAGGTTAGAAGGTGAATAAAATGAGACAGAAGCAGGTTAGAAGGTGTATAAAATGAGACAGAAGCAGGTTAGAAGGTGAATAAAATGAGACAGAAGCAGGTTAAAAGGTGTATAAAATGAGACAGAAGCAGGTTAAAAGATGTATAAAATGAGACAGTTCACAGGTTAGAAGGTGTATAAAATGAGACAGAAGCAGGTTAGAAGGTGAATAAAATGAGACAGTTCACAGGTTAGAAGGTGTATAAAATGAGACAGTTCACAGGTTAGAAGGTGTATAAAATGAGACAGAAGCAGGTTAGAAGGTGAATAAAATGAGACAGAAGCAGGTTAGAAGGTGTATAAAATGAGACAGTTCACAGGTTAGAAGGTGTATAAAATGAGACAGAAGCAGGTTAGGTGTATAAAATGAGACAGTTCACAGGTTAGAAGGTGAATAAAATGAGACAGTTCACAGGTTAGAAGGTGTATAAAATGAGACAGAAGCAGGTTAGAAGGTGAATAAAATGAGACAGAAGCAGGTTAGAAGGTGAATAAAATGAGACAGTTCACAGGTTAGAAGGTGTATAAAATGAGACAGAAGCAGGTTAGAAGGTGAATAAAATGAGACAGTTCACAGGTTAGAAGGTGTATAAAATGAGACAGTTCACAGGTTAGAAGGTGTATAAAATGAGACAGAAGCAGGTTAGAAGGTGAATAAAATGAGACAGAAGCAGGTTAGAAGGTGTATAAAATGAGACAGTTCACAGGTTAGAAGGTGTATAAAATGAGACAGTTCACAGGTTAGAAGGTGTATAAAATGAGACAGAAGCAGGTTAGGTGTATAAAATGAGACAGTTCACAGGTTAGAAGGTGAATAAAATGAGACAGTTCACAGGTTAGAAGGTGTATAAAATGAGACAGAAGCAGGTTAGAAGGTGAATAAAATGAGACAGAAGCAGGTTAGAAGGTGAATAAAATGAGACAGTTCACAGGTTAGAAGGTGTATAAAATGAGACAGAAGCAGGTTAGAAGGTGTATAAAATGAGACAGTTCACAGGTTAGAAGGTGAATAAAATGAGACAGTTCACAGGTTAGAAGGTGTATAAAATGAGACAGAAGCAGGTTAGAAGGTGTATAAAATGAGACAGAAGCAGGTTAGAAGGTGAATAAAATGAGACAGAAGCAGGTTAGAAGGTGAATAAAATGAGACAGAAGCAGGTTAGAAGGTGTATAAAATGAGACAGAAGCAGGTTAGAAGGTGAATAAAATGAGACAGAAGCAGGTTAGAAGGTGAATAAAATGAGACAGTTCACAGGTTAGAAGGTGAATAAAATGAGACAGTTCACAGGTTAGAAGGTGAATAAAATGAGACAGTTCACAGGTTAGAAGGTGAATAAAATGAGACAGTTCACAGGTTAGAAGGTGTATAAAATGAGACAGTTCACAGGTTAGAAGGTGAATAAAATGAGACAGTTCACAGGTTAGAAGGTGTATAAAATGAGACAGTTCACAGGTTAGAAGGTGAATAAAATGAGACAGAAGCAGGTTAGAAGGTGTATAAAATGAGACAGAAGCAGGTTAGAAGGTGTATAAAATGAGACAGAAGCAGGTTAGAAGGTGAATAAAATGAGACAGAAGCAGGTTAGAAGGTGAATAAAATGAGACAGAAGCAGGTTAGAAGGTGAATAAAATGAGACAGAAGCAGGTTAGAAGGTGTATAAAATGAGACAGAAGCAGGTTAGAAGGTGTATAAAATGAGACAGAAGCAGGTTAGAAGGTGAATAAAATGAGACAGAAGCAGGTTAGAAGGTGTATAAATGAGACAGAAGCAGGTTAGAAGGTGTATAAAATGAGACAGAAGCAGGTTAGAAGGTGTATAAAATGAGACAGAAGCAGGTTAGAAGGTGTATAAAATGAGACAGAAGCAGGTTAGAAGGTGTATAAAATGAGACAGAAGCAGGTTAGAAGGTGTATAAAATGAGACAGAAGCAGGTTAGAAGGTGAATAAAATGAGACAGAAGCAGGTTAGAAGGTGTATAAAATGAGACAGAAGCAGGTTAAAAGATGTATAAAATGAGACAGTTCACAGGTTAGAAGGTGTATAAAATGAGACAGTTCACAGGTTAGAAGGTGAATAAAATGAGACAGTTCACAGGTTAGAAGGTGAATAAAATGAGACAGTTCACAGGTTAGAAGGTGAATAAAATGAGACAGTTCACAGGTTAGAAGGTGAATAAAATGAGACAGTTCACAGGTTAGAAGGTGAATAAAATGAGACAGTTCACAGGTTAGAAGGTGTATAAAATGAGACAGTTCACAGGTTAGAAGGTGAATAAAATGAGACAGTTCACAGGTTAGAAGGTGTATAAAATGAGACAGTTCACAGGTTAGAAGGTGAATAAAATGAGACAGTTCACAGGTTAGAAGGTGTATAAAATGAGACAGTTCACAGGTTAGAAGGTGTATAAAATGAGACAGTTCACAGGTTAGAAGGTGAATAAAATGAGACAGAAGCAGGTTAGAAGGTGTATAGAAGCCGGGGAGAAGTCCTGCGTTAACAGGCACAGCCTACCTTTGATCGCTCTGTCCCACAGGTGGCGCTGTCTGTGCTGAAGTAGCTGCTGCGGCTCTGATCCGCCTCTGGATCAACCCACGACTCCGGCCAGCTTTTATGGCCACAGCCCCCCCCCCCCCCCCCCAGCAGCCCCTCCCGCTCCTGATGGCAGGATGCGGAGG
The DNA here is from genome assembly GCF_011125445.2 of Fundulus heteroclitus. NCBI lineage: Eukaryota > Metazoa > Chordata > Actinopteri > Cyprinodontiformes > Fundulidae > Fundulus > Fundulus heteroclitus. The sequence continues at coordinate 3,264,200 of NW_023396803.1, forward strand.
TCACGATCACAAGACGTCAGAGAATTCAATAGTTGGCCCATCTCATAATGTCATCGTGAGATTTTTCCTTGTCGCCCTCGGAGACCAGAGATTGAATTTTACAATAAAGGCGTCTGTGTTGTGTTTCCCTCATAATGTGATCAGGAGTTCATTGCTGGAGTCCTCTCCATCTCTGAGGGACCTATTTGTCAATGATCAGAGCCAGTTTGCTGCTTCTTAGCCTGTCTGATTATGGATGTTTTCATTTCTAACCTGTACATTTTCTTATTTGTCTTAGTTGTTGTGGAGCTGCTCTGCTTTTGTGGAGCATTTAGTTCTGAAATAATCTTTTTGTTGTTTTTATTTTTGCCGCAACTTCTCCCTTTTTATCGTGAAGTGGTCCTTAAATGCTAGACTATGTGATCCAAATACATTCCTTTGTAAGCAGTAAACCTGGTGACGTCAGAACAAAAAGTCAATTATGTATTTACTGTCAAAGGATGAAAATTTGTGTATTTTAATTTCTAATAATAAAGACTTCTGATTGCCTGAAATCCTTTCCATCCCTGATGAAGACAAGAAGACAGATTAAACCATGAATGATCTGTTTAATTATTTGTGTTGGGTAAACTCCCTCGGGCAGAATTTGCACATTTCATAAATAATCAAGCCACAGGGTTTAACATGGACTGTTATTTCCTTTTTATGTCTGATGTCCTAACTGGAATGCTGTTGAATGAATTGCTTTTTTTTTTTTTACCAGGTGCAGGGACCTGGTGATCTTAGGTCACATCGCTGCCACCCTTTAAATTATCCCAAAGATCTCACAAGATGTCAACAGGATTTCTGCACATTTTCCATTTCAAAATTCCAGACTTTTCAAAGACTTTCCAGACATTGGTATAAACATAAAAACTGCCTAGTTTGGTTATATTTTATCTTCTGGTTAACATGCAAAATGCAATTCTGAGGTTGGCTTCAAGTACTCAATTTTGGTAAAAGGATCTGTTTCATTATTTATTTATTTATTTATCTGCCAAGTTAAACTGACTTTGCTTAAAAATCTGTTACATATCTTGCCAAAAAAGATTCCCACACTTCATATTTTTTATAGCTTGTCAAAAAGGTTAGGAGGTGAGATGAGTGTTTGTGGGATGATTGGATAAACTGTATTGCACCATTTCCTGTTTTGGCTGTTGCACCAAACTCTCAATTAGATCTTAATTTCCTTTACCGTGACAACCAACAGACTAACACTTAGACATATTTAAGACATATACTTTTTGTTATGGAGGGCGGGGACCTTGGCGTTCTGATCCTCGGCTGCAGAAGCTGGCTCTTGGGACGTGGAATGTCACCTCTCTGGTGGGGAAGGAGCCTGAGCTTGTGCGCGAGGTTGAGAGGTTCCGACTAGAGATAGTCGGACTCACCTCGACGCACCGCTCTGGCTCCGGAACCAGTCTCCTTGAGAGGGGCTGGACATTCTTCCACTCTGGAGTTGCCCATGGTGAGAGGCGCCGAGCTGGGGTTGGCATACTTGTTGCCCCCCATCTCGGTGCCTGCACGTTGGGGTTTTCCCCGGTGAACGAGAGGGTGGCCTCCCTCCGCATCCGTGTGGGGGGACGGGTTCTGACTGTTGTTTGCGCTTATGCGCCAAACAGCAGTTCAGATTACCCACCCTTTTTGGAGTCCTTGGAAGGGGTACTGGAGAGTGCCCCTCCTGGGGACTCCCTCGTTTTGCTGGGGGACTTCAACGCTCACGTGGGCAATGACAGTGGGACCTGGAGGGGCGTGGTTGGGAGGAATGGCCCACCTGATCTGAACCCGAGTGGTGTTTTGTTGTTGGACTTCTGTGCTCGTCATGGATTGTCCATCACAAACACCATGTTCAAGCATAAGGGTGTCCATATGTGCTCTTGGCACCAGGACACCCTAGGTCGCAGTTCAATGATCGACTTTGTTGTCGTTTCATCTGACCTGCGGCCGCATGTCTTGGACACTCGGGTGAAGAGAGGGGCGGAGCTCTCCACCGACCACTACCTGGTGGTGAGTTGGCTCCGATGGCGGGGGAGGAAGCCGGTCCGACCGGGCAGACCCAAACGTACTGTGAGGGTTTGCTGGGAACGTCTGGCGGAGTCCCCTGTGAGGCGGAGCTTTAACTCCCACCTCCGGGAGAACTTTAAACACGTCCCGAGGGAGGCGGGGGACATTGAGTCTGAATGGACCATGTTCCACGCCTCTATTGCTGAGGCGGCTAGTCGGAGCTGTGGCCGCAAGGTTGTCGGTGCATGTCGTGGCGGCAACCCTCGAACCCGCTGGTGGACACCAGCGGTGAGGGAAGCCGTCAAGCTGAAGAAGGAGTCCTACCGGGCTTTTTTGGCCTGTGGGACTCCGGAAGCAGCTGATGTGTACCGGCAGTCGAAGCGGCAGGCGGCTCGGCTTGTCGCCGAGGCAAAAACTCGGGCGTGGGAAGAGTTCGGAGAGGCCATGGAGAAAGACTTCCGTACGGCTTCGAAGCGATTCTGGTCCACCATCCGGCGTCTCAGGAGGGGGAAGCAGTGCAGTACCAACACTGTTTACAGTGGGGGTGGTGTGCTGCTGACCTCGACTCGGGACGTCGTGCGTCGGTGGGCGGAATACTTCGAAGACCTCCTTAATCCCACCAACACGTCTTCCATTGAGGAAGCAGAGCCTGAGGACTCTGGGTCGGGTTCTCCCATCTCTGGTGCTGAGGTTGCCGAGGTTGTTAAAAAGCTCCTCGGTGGCAAGGCTCCGGGGGTGGATGAGATTCGCCCTGAGTACCTTAAGGCTCTGGATGTTGTGGGGCTGTGTTGGTTAACGCGGCTCTGCAACATTGCGTGGACATCGGGGGCGGTTCCCCTGGATTGGCAGACTGGGGTGGTGGTCCCCCTATTTAAAAAGGGGGACCGGAGGGTGTGTTCCAACTACAGAGGAATCACACTCTTAAGCCTCCCTGGTAAGGTCTATTCAGGGGTTCTGGAAAGGAGGGTCCGTCGGATAGTCGAATCTCGGATTCAGGAAGAGCAGTGTGGTTTTCGTCCTGGCCGTGGAACACTGGACCAGCTCTACACCCTCAGCAGGATTCTTGAGGGGGCATGGGAGTTTGCCCAACCAGTCTACATGTGCTTTGTGGATCTGGAGAAGGCATTCGACCGTGTCCCCCGGGGGATCCTGTGGGGGGTACTCCGGGAGTATGGAGTACCGGACCCTTTAATAAGGGCTGTCAGGTCTCTGTACGACCGGTGTCAGAGTCTGGTCCGCATTGCCGGCAGTAAGTCGGACTCGTTTCCGGTGAGAGTTGGACTCCGCCAAGGCTGCCCTTTGTCACCGATTCTGTTCATAACTTTTATGGACAGAATTTCTAGGCGCAGCCAAGGTGTTGAGGGATCCGCTTTGTTGGCCTTAGGATTGCGTCTCTGCTATTCGCGGATGACGTGGTCCTATTGGCTTCATCAGGGCGTGATCTACAGCTCTCACTGGAGCGGTTCGCAGCCGAGTGCGAAGCGGCCGGGATGAGGATCAGTGCCTCCAAATCCGAGACCATGGTCTTGAACCGGAAAAGGGTAGAGTGCCTTCTCCGGGTTGGGGAGGATGTCCTGCCCCTAGTGGAGGAGTTCAAGTATCTTGGGGTCTTGTTCACGAATGAGGGGAAGATGGAGCGGGAGATCGACAGGCGGATTGGTGCAGCGTCTGCTGTGAAGCGGGCGCTGTACCGATCCGTTGTGGTGAAGAGAGAGCTGAGCCAAAAGGCGAAGCTCTCGATTTACCGGTCGATCTACGTTCCTACCCTCATCTATGGTCACGAGCTTTGGGTCGTGACCGAAAAGAACGAGATCCCGGATACAAGCGGCTGAAATGAGTTTTCTCCGTAGTGTGTCTGGGCTCTCCCTTAGAGATAGGGTGAGGAGCTCAGTCATCCGGGGAGGACTCAGAGTAGAGCCGCTGCTCCTCCACGTCGAGAGGAGCCAGTTGAGGTGGCTCGGGCATCTGGTCAGGATGCCTCCTGGACGCCTCCCTGGAGAGGTGTTCCGGGCACGTCCCACCGGGAGGAGACCCAGGGGAAGACCCAGGACACGCTGGAGGGACTATGTCTCCCGGCTGGCCTGGGAACGCCTTGGGATTCCTCCTGAGGAGCTGGCCCAAGTGGCTGGGGAGAGGGACGTCTGGGCCTCCCTACTGAAGCTGCTACCCCCGCGACCCGACCCCGGATAAGCGGAAGACAACGGACGGACGGACGGACTTTTTGTTGCCGCCCTTTATGTTTGGGATCTCTTCATGTTTGCCACAGTTAGCATAAGTGGTCTGCAATTTGGTCTTAAAACAAGGACGTGTGTGTTTGTGTGTAACAGGAGTAGAGATTTGAGAAAAGAGAGAGATGTGTTCCAAACCACCTTACGCAGTTAAAATGTAGGGCTTTTTGTTTTTATAGGCTGCATATTGGGTATTTGCATTGTGCCGTGTTCTTTGGGTTAGATCCACCTGCTGCAGCAGAGCAAAGCTCCAGCGGCCTCCACACTACAGACAGCGGCGTTGAGTCCGCTTGGTGGAAGCTTCCTCTCAGTTGCAGTTGCAGCGTAGAGCCAAGCTTCAGAAGCCTCCACCCTGCTGGGGCTCTGCTCCAGTCCACACTGCAGCAGCTCTCTCTAAGTCCTACAAGCCTCCAGTGGAGGCTGCGCTGTAGGGGAAAAGTCACAATGTAGTCGGAATAGAGTCAGTTGAAAAGAACCATTCATTCAGCTTATCTGTGAGGGCTGACTTCTACTCCTGTGTTGGGTTGTCACGCTGCTCTGATGCAGACTGGGCGCGGGCCCATAGAAGCGCTGTAGACGTTTGGGCTTGACATGGACGTAGGTGCAGTATTCGCAAAAAACTCAGTGGGCAGTACTCAGCATAAGCAGTGGAAATGAAGTAAAAAGAGAAGAAACAGTTGGTGTGTTGATGGCAGTTAAAGAAGAAGACGGTATATTCACCTGTTGCATACAGAAAAGATGGGGAATACAGCCTGTCTGTAAAGCCCATATGGAATAAATATTAAATAAAGTTTTTTTTAAAAAGAAACATTTTGCTTTGCTAAATAAAAGTTGATGGCTTTACATACTCCGGGAAGACTTGAATTACACTGCCAGGGATGGAAACAGAAATCTAAATCCTTGTTTGTACCCACAAACTTGGCCCATAAACTCACCCCTGAAAGTATACCAGTAATTTCCATATGCTGTTTTCAGTCACAGAATAAGCAGTACCAACGTAGCATTTAACAAAGTTGTGCCACTTAAAGCTTCTGGTCCATTTAATGTCAGTAGAGGCCAACTTGTTCAGTAAGGGCTCCTTTGAAGCCCCTCATTTTGAATGAAACATGCACCTCGGGCCACAGCAGCCAGCAGGGCCCGTGCTTGGGGGTCGGCACAGCGCATTGCATCACTTATGGGACACGCAGCCTCGCGCCCTCATCAATGCAGAGAGTATAAACGTAGCTTTATCCAGATATTCATCATGGTGAATTATTTTAGTCTTACAAATATTCAAGACATTTTTCCATACTCAATAATCCAAACATTATTTGTACATTTTATTTTATTTATGTTTTCGTTTATAGTGATGTATTTACATTTTTATTCAACCGTTTCTTATATCCTTCTTTAAAGTCAATGGCACACAGTAATGCTTAATAGCAGCAGGGCGCGCATACTGGCCGCTGATGGTGTTGCTAAAGCCAGGCAGGAGGCTCCAGCAGCCGCCTGCCTTACCGGTCTGTGGGAAACCAACAGAGTCCAGAGATGTGGCAGGGCGAGGAGAATGCTGCAGGCCACAAAACAGCAATGGAAAAGGGGCAAAAGATGACAATGAGCTTACTCCATGTATCTCTCCTCCATGCATCTTTACAAATGACTAATCTCTGCACCAACCTGCTAGCTTTAGGCATTTACACAATAAACAACAAGCAGCGTGTCCCATTTTGAACAACAGGTGAACCTTTCCAGATGTTCAGTAAGAGAAAATACAAGACAAATTGAAAAATAAATTAGACTACATGAAACTGCTCTCATTTTTATAATGATTATTTGTGTGTTTGTATGTAAGAAAAACTATAAATAAATAAAACAGTGTTATGGGTTATTGGGAATATTATTAGGTTTACCTTGATTGCATTTGTACATTCAGTCATTCAAAAAATATTCTCCACACAAATATTTTCAATTTTCCCATTCATCATGTCATTCATCTGCAAAGTTGCTTTAGGGGGATGTGTAGTTTTTTTTTCTAATTTTATCAAATTATCATTTACACAAATCATTTTGCATTTGCAAAAGCAATAGCATTCTTATTGCTAAACTAGATTATAGAGCCTCTTTGAAGGCTTATTTGAAGAGGAAGTTGTTTGGTTAACATCCAATGGGAGATCAATGGTTCGATCCTTAGCCCCGCTTTGTGATGAAGTGTTTGATGGTGATGAAAACTGAGCCAGCACATTTCTCCTCATGAGCTCAATGATAGTATATGAGTAAATACATAAATGAGAAAGCAGCTATATTGCTGCTTGTAGAATACAAACATAGTGTCTCACCAAAGCAGTCATAACCCTTCAACAATACCACATTTTTTTACATTATAACCATCGACTTAAGTGTATGTTACTGGAATTTTATGTGACAGACCAACAAAAAATAGAGCAGAACTCTTAAGGGAAAGTAAAACGATAAAGGATTTCCCCCTTTTTCTTTTTCAAAAAGAAAAATCAAAAGCGTAATGTTCATTTGTATGTAGGCCCTTTATTCTGTTGCACCAAAAATAAATTGGTACATACATATAGGAGCAGACATCCACAGCTAAAGTGGGAGAATCTGCAGACAGGATAACAATTATGTGCTTCACAATTCTGGCCTTTGTGGAAGAATCAGAACAAGAAAGCTATTATTGAAATAAAAGCCATTCTCAGATTGCCACAAGCCATGTAGAGGATACAGCAAACATGTGGTAGAGACCAAAACTGACATTTCTGGGAAAGTTAACATTGAACATCACTCTGAACAGACCTGTGGGGATGCTTTTCTTCAGCAAAAATTGTGAAGCTGGTCAGAGTTGATGGGAAAATGGCTAAAGGTATTCTTAGAAGAAAACCTGTTGGAGGCTGCAATATAATTGCGACCAAGAGGGAGGGTATTCATGAAGTATTTATTTCCTTCAGTTGCCTCTGCTCAACTCACCACAGCACTTGTAAGTCTGTTAGTTTCCTTCACTCATTCTCAGATGCCTGTCATATCTATTTGACTTTTTCACCTGTTTTCCATACTGTACCAAGGCTCACTTGTGGGTTTATCTGCATTACTTAATTTCTGTTCACCAACATGCTTCACCCAATCTGATTGAACTTGAGTTATTTTTAAATAGAAGAGGCCAGTTTATACAATATATTACACCAAATACAACACAAGACTTGTAGCTGCAATTGGAGTGAAATAGAGTTCTACAAAGTACTGGCTCAGTGAGCCTGAATACAAAACACATGCCACACTTTGAGATTCTACTGGTATAATATGTAAAAAACAAAACAAAACAAAAAACACAATTTATCCTTTTCTTTCCACTTTACAATCATGTACTACTGGCTTATCACATAGTCGCCACCTGGATTTAACTAAGCAAATAGGTATGAGCTTCCCATTGGATAATTACTGCATGGGCGATTATGTTGCAGCTGGCAACAAGTTATTTAACCCCAACTGGTGCAAAGAGCTGCATCTCATTTCTTAAAAAATAACATGTTAAACGACACATCCCGTGGTCGTGGAAAAGATGTCAGTCTGTTTCAGATGGGTTAAACAATTGGCAGGCATCACGCCGAGAAAACATCTAAGGAGATTGCAGAAACTACTAACATTGCGTTAAGAACTGACCAACGCATTATCAGAAACTGGAAGGATAGTGGGGACCCATCGTTTTTGAGGAAAAAAACAATCCTCAATGATCATGATTGACGTTCACGTAAACGTTTGGTGAAATCAAATCGAAGAAAAACGAGTAGAACTCTGGGCTATGTTTAATAGTGAACATAAGAGTATTTCAATCTGAAAAACTCACACGGAAAGGAGAGACAATTAGAAGAATTTATTGATACAATATTTTAAGAGTTTGGCGCTCAGACCTCGGCAGGAAACATTCACGCTGAATTATACTTCAATATGCATTAAGCAGGTGTATGAGAATAGGAATGATCCCCCAGGCCTGAAACTGGTGGTGGAGTGGAGATAGAAGAAGTTTGTTCAGTCCGTATGACGATCTGTTTAAGCTAGATGTCCAATTTGATAAACACAGGTTTGCATGACTGTCCATGATGAGCAAGCTTGAAGCGACTGTGGAGAGGAAAAACTCCCCTTTGGGAAGAAACCTCTGGCAGAACCAGGCTCAACATGGCGGTCTTCTGCCAGACCGATTGAGATATCACAGCAAATTCTGTAGAGTCCAGGAGGAATTACACACTAATAGGAACAAGGTTGTAGGAGCACATAGGAAAGCCAGATGGAGCTGCTACCATGGTGGAGAAGGGGATGGAGGTGGGTTGAATCCAGTCATCAGAGTCCAGATCAGACATCGCACAGCGACTGCTTGCTTGCTGGGTAGAAGCTGAGCTGGATTTAAAGTTCTTTTAAGAAAGATCCAGGACGCTGATTGGCTTCGAGGAGTAGCAGTTCAAAGCTGATTGGCTTGCGTCGGAGGCGAATGAGTCTCTGATTGGATGGATTATACTCAATATACAACAAATGAAACATAAAACAGGTAGGTTATCCCATTCTGATGGAGCTTTAAACTAAAATACTGGACAGCCAATTTCTTTCCTAATTATTTGTCTGGAGACAAATAGATGATCAGTGTTCCTTACGCTATAATGACAGCTGGAAGTAATTAGAAATTGTTTTAAATATGGAGAAAAATTAAAATACATACATTTAAAAGTAAACAACATCCATCCATTTTCAGACCCCCTTAATCCCTCATGGGGTCGCAAGGGGTGCTGGTGTCTATCTCCAGCGTTCACTGGATGAGAGGCGGGGTTCACCTGGACAGGTAACCAGTCTGTCGCAGGACAACACATAGACAGACAGGACACACATTTACACACACACTCACACCTAAGGACAATTTAGAGAAGCCAATTAACCTAGCAATCATGTTTTTGGACTGTGGGAGGAAGCTGGAGTACCCGGAGAGAACCCACGCATGCACAGGGAGAACATGCAAACTCCATGCAGAAAGACCCAGGGTAGGACTTGAACCCAGGACCTTCTTGCTGCAAGGCAACAGCACTACCCACTGCACCACAAAAAAACATTCAACAGAATGATAAAGGGATTTTAGGCAACCATATTTCCTTACAAAATTAGTTAATATGGGGTTTAACCCTTAAGCCCGCCCATACCAGTACCGGTGTGGACCAGAGACATGACCTTTGACAGCGTGACCCATGATTTATGACTTGTGACCTATGACCGCATGACCTATGACCTAAGACCTGTGACATGGTATTTATGACTTGTGACCTATGACCGCATGACCTATGACCTGTGACATGGTATTTATGACTTGTGACCTATGACCGCCTTAATGATGACCAGATGCTGACACACTTCAGGCACGGATGGACGCAGAGACTGAGCAGTTGGCAAGGTTAGGTTGAATTTATTTTGTGGTTCTCTTGGACACACAGGCCAGGTCAGCTCTGTAAGTCCGGTCAGTAATTAGGGCAATCCTTGTAATCAGTGTCAGACAAGTAGGAGGTCGAAGCCAGGGAATCCAAAGTGGCAGGTGAAGAAGCAGATTCAGGCAGGCAGAGGAACTGGACAAGGGAGAAAATATGCAGGTTAGTAATATGTTAAACTTGGCTTGAACGGAACAGGTGGCCTGAAAGTTTTACCACTGGGGTTAGACAACAATCTGACATTGTGCAGGGGGAGGATCCGTCGTCACATGGCACCAGCTGCTGATCATGGTGATGAAGCTCAGTGTTATGATTTTTCCCAGAAAGCCCACACCACACACGGGACTAATTACTGAGAGTTTATTGACTGATAGATGAGTAGTAGATGATGAGACCAGAGAGGTAGGACTGGACTGGAACAGGGGTGTAGATGTGAGCGGGAGCTGACAGACTGGACAGAGTTCCTGACAGCAGGGCTGAGAGCGGCCTACTGAAGCTCAGAGGTGGCAGAATGATCCAGTAGCTGAAGCACAGGTGAGACAGGTAAATCCAACAGCTAACCGAGGCTAGAAACAGAGAGGTGGCAGATTAGTCCAGCAGCGAGCAGAGGCCTAACTAGAAACTCAGAGGTGAGACAGGGAAATCCTGCAACAGGCAGAGACTTACCTTGAGACCAAGAGATGGCAGGATTCCAGCAGGGGCAAACCAGGTTGACAGGCATGGAGAGAGTAGATACTGATGACGAACCGGCAGGGAAGAAGGGAAGAGAAGACTGAGGGAGGCTTTGTAGGGAGGCTGGCAGGTAGAGTGAGTTCTGACTGATTAGTGCCTAACAGGTGAGACTGATAGCTGGAGGAGTGGAGGGTGAGCTGAGTAAGAGGAGGAGGAAATGAAAACTAACAGGAAAAAAGCCAGAATAAAATTAAACCATGGCATTACCCCCCCCCCCCCCCAGGCCGGTCTCTGGACGGCTTAAAACTAATTAAAACGACCCAACCAGGGTGGGTGGAGGCAGGCTCAGGATGGGGAGCTAGGGTCAAACAAAAAACTACCCAACCAGGGCAAAACAAAGGAAAATAGATAACACTGGGAACCCCAGGATACTTCAAAACGCAGGGAAAAACTAAGGAGCATCAAAAAACGCATGCAAACAGAGAGCGTATAAAAACACTGGAAAACAGAGAGCGTCTAAACAAACAGACCCCGGCAGACGGACCAGAGGCGGAGCGGAACCAGAGGCGGCCTCGGATTGATTTTTTTTTTTTTTTTTTATTAGTGTGCTGTCTGGCAATAATACTAAGAATAAGAATTGCTGTCTTAATGCCAAAAAGAAGCGGAACCTTACCGAATTTGCCATAGTTCTCCGCTTGATTTATACATGCAAGAAACTTTATTATAATTAATGCAGGGAATATTTCACGTTTATATCGACACTGAAACAAGAAGGTAGAAGAAAAAAAGGAGAAAAGGTGTAAAGAGAAGGAAGAGAGGAAAAGGAGAGAACAATACATCTTCATTCTGCTTCTTCACTTGCAAAGAGAGATGTAGAAAGAACAGCAAAACCAGTCAATAAAGTATTACAGATACAATCTGCTGGGTTTCCTTGAATAGGAAACATTTTTAACAATTTGTCTGGATGATTTCATCAAATCTGACTTTGTAAAGTGACTTGAGACGACATGTTTTCTGAATTGGCGATGTATAAATCAAATTGAATTAAATCTGTGATGAGACTATGCTGAGTCATCAAGGGACTTCTCAGGGTGGCGACCTGGGGAGCTGATGGAGAGGTCTGCAGTGAAAGGGTGAACCCAAACAGGGCCAGCACAGTTCCCTGTCATGCTCCAGTACTGCCAACCAGCCTGACAGAAACATGGCCCTGTGTCCCTTACATATTGCAGTCGACCAGTGAGGTGATCCAGTATCCACTGTGACAGGTGGTGGTCCACTCCTGACCGCTCCAACTTGTCCTGCAGAATTCATGTTGGATGGTACTGAAAGCACCGGAGATATCAGAGAACATGATCAATGGCGTGCGCTCAGGTTTCTTCAGCTGGGCCACAGCTCCATGTAACAGAAAGATGATAGCATCATCCACCCTGATGCCAGGCTGGCAGACAAACGGCAGTGGATTTAATGAAGACCTCACCAGGGAGCGAAGATGGTTAAAGATCAACTTATCAAGGGTCTTCATCAGATGTAATGTAAATGCTACGGGCCTGTTGCTGCTGAGGTCGTTCACAGCTGTGCTGCTTTGTCCAGCTTTGGACTGATGTGACCGAAGATGTGTCCCATGATGCCACACAGTTGATCTGCGCAGCACCTCAGGAGCGAGGGTGTCTGCAGGATGTCTGACTGGGTTGGGGGAGGGGTGAGTGGTGGGTCAAACCTCAGAAAGTACTGATTCAGCTTATTCACCTGTAGCCTGAGTATTCCATTTGTGACCTGTAATTGTTTTGAGTGTAAGGCACTGCTGAATGAGTACATTTGGATCTGTATACTTTATTTAAGTTGTAATCTTTTTTTGGTTATTTTACAAAATAACCTAAGGCTTTATAAACTAGTATTAGGTGTAAGCTTTTAGTATGAAGAAAGAAGCAAAAAAACAACTCGCCCTCAGTGCACCCTTTGAATCCACGGTGCCCCTAGTATTTAGCTAAACTGTCTGTACTCAAGGCTGGCTCTCTTGGTGAAGATTGGTCTACGAGCAACCAGGCAAGTCAGTCAGATAGTGAACTATGCTCTTTTTCAGTGCTGGAATTATTATGCCAGGTATTTGAATTATTGCAACAAAGAAAGCTGCCAAAGTGAAAGTTCTGGGCAGCAGCAGCAGTAGCATATGCCGCCATCTTATTTTTGAGCTACGGCTTACCCATATCATAATTCTCTGAAAATAAATTTGCACGAACTCTTCAAAATATAGAGCAAGGTGTTATGTCTTTAATCATTTAATATGGCATGACTGTAGTTTTTGCATGTGGCCAAGATGGCAGTCCTCTTTCAAATTTTCTGAAAGAGAGAAGGAGTTTAAGCAGTCTGACAATAGCCAAATTATTGTTTAGAGGGCCAAAGGCTCTTATGGAGTGGTCTTGGCCTGCAGTGGTTGGTGTCTATCAAACGTTGTCAAAGGAAAGGACAGCCAAGGCTTACTGGTATGTGGGGAACAAAGACTGGCCCGTGTACTCCAACCCAACAGGTGCGCTACTGTAGCTAAAATTGTTGAGCAAGCTAATGCCACAGACCAGTGAGAGTGCCACTGCTGTTAGTGTGACTTCTTTCAACAGTATAATGCTCACTGCCACAGAACGCTCCAGTAATGGTTTGAGGAGGTTATCAATGGCTATGAGGTGTTTACTTGGCCTGCGAATTCTCCAGAACTCAGTCCAGTCATGCATCTATTGGGTGTGCTGGAGAACCAAGTCCACGGACCGCCTCAGAACTTACAAGACTTAGAGGATCTACTAGCATCGCAGTGCCAGATCCCACAGCACACATTTTGTAGTACAATAGAGTCCGTGTCTCAACAGGTCAGAGCTGTCTTGGCAGCAAAAGGTGGACCAGGACACAATAAAGTAGGTGGTACTGCTATGTACAAATATTGTATTTATAGTTTATTTTGATAAAACTATTGACAAAAGGAATGACAATAAAATGTGTTCAGTAAGCAGCCTCATCTAGACCTGTCTTGCTGTGAGTTGGTATTATCCAGCAGAAATAGAATTTTAATGAGGACATCTTTACTATGATGGTTTTGTGTGTAACTCAGAGTCTTTGGACCTTTAATAAAGATCCCTGTGTGTGTGTGTGTGTGTGTGTGTGTGTGTGTGTGTGTGTTGTGTGTGTGTGGTGTGTGTGTGTGTGGTGTGTGTGTGTGTGTGTGTGTGTGTGTGTGTGTGTGTGTGTGTGTTTGGTCTGATCCATCCTTTCTAAATGCTAATAACATGTACAACAGGAACAGAGTTTGCTCAGAGCCTTTGCTTTCGGATCAGCAGGGGGTACAACACGTAATTTCACTGACCCACAGCTCCAGAGGCTTTTTTCATTTCACTCTGAGCATGATGCCACTATCATTGGAGTCTATTAGATGTAAGCATCTAATAGTAGCCATATTCTTTCTTTCTAGTTCAGGGTCACAGAAGGCTTGAGCTTTTCCATGCAGTTAAGAGAGCATGAGCCCGAGCAGAGCCTCATGCTCTGCTTTGGACAGGTTTAACACTCGGACTGATATGATTAACAATCACACACAAACACACCTCAATCACAGTTCATTTGGAATTCCCAGTGAAAAGTAAGAATGTTTTGGTATAAGGACAAAAGACTGGATAGCGCCAAGGCTTCAATCGTCACTCTTGGTTTGTATAGAACTATTCACGCGGTGTTGAAATAATATAAATAAATAAAAGATAAAAGCTGACAAAGAAGAAAACTGAATGAATTTGCAAGATTTAAAAGATGTGTCCTCAGTTTCAGCCATCCCAGGGTGTGCAGAGATCCCATTTAAGATGATAATAATCTTAATTGAGATCTCTTTAAAAGAGAATAATAAAATTATGAATTTTGTTTCTCAAATACTACTCTCATGAAAAGAAAACAATGATTTCTAAAACTGTGCTGATTTAACCAGGAGTGGTAAGAAATCCACTCCTGTATGTTTTGTTTTAAGAGTATATAGAAAATAAATCTAAAGTAAAATATGTCTTTCAGTTTTGGAGGACAGATATTTCATTTCACTATTATTATTTTTTTGTTTGTTATGTATAGTTTTGATGCTTATTGTTTTGTTGTCGATGCTTTTGTAATTTAAGTTCTTGTAAATGTATAGCTTTAAGTAAAGGGGTCAGGTAACAAGATTATTTTTCTTTCTGTTCCCCTTCATTCAGACTTTAGAATGTTTGTTGTTATGTTTAATTGTTTGTTTGAATGCGATGAATGGAATAAAAATTCAAAATAAAAATAAATGAATCTGTTTTTGTTGATAATATCTCATAAAGACAGAAGTGTAGTTGGTATGGACAAATATTGTTTTTTAAATCTTAATTGTATTTCTATTTTATTTACTTTAAAATACTTTAACAAGTGGAAGAAAACTATGCATTTTTACCTTCAATCCTACTCAGAGTTGTAGGAACTAGAGCTTTTGGGCATCTCTCAAGTCCTAATAGACTAAAACCAACTGAACAGGGATAACCATTAACACTAACAGCCAAACCTAACATGCAAGTCAGTGTGTATGGAATGATGGAGCCACCTCACCTTGTAGCTGTGTTTGCCATAAGAAGGCTGTGCGGAGCACTTTAACCCCATGATGCCAGTTTCAACATGGACGGTCCCTCTGTGGTGCAATGTCTTCATGAACCTGCTGTGGCTTTCTTATTGAAGCTGTAAGCTCCATCTACGCTTTTCCTGGACCTCTTAATGCTGCCATAATAGCTCAGTAGTCATATCCTCTTCCTTTTTCTTTGTGTTCTCAGAGAACAAGGTCTGTCCTGCCCTATCCTTCCCATGTCTTCTTTGAGCTTGAATAGCAACAGTCATATGCTTTCCCATCCACAAGCTCTCAAAGCATCATAACTGGAAACCCAGGAAGAAGAAGAAATAACCTATCTGATTATTCAGTTCTAATTCCTATTTTAATTTGTTTAGCAGTGGCATTTTCAAGTTTGTCGTTATATTTTATGCAATTGCACTTACTTGATTCAAACAAATGTACAGTACTTTATATGTAATGCTTGATTATCCCCCATTATTATTTATTTCCACTCAATCACATATAAGAAGTAAAGGCTAAGAATTAACCCTACAATCTTGAGACAAGACCACACGGACCCTAGGCCATGGCCCACTATTATCCCATTTTCACTGTAAATCAGAATTAGTTCATTCTTTTTGCAAGAAGCATATGTAGCCAGAAACATCAAAATTGTGCAAACGAGGGAGAGATTGCAAACCTATTCTCCAGATTTTACAAAGCGATGCATTTTTTTCTCTGATAATTTCGGTTAATTATCAAATTCGCTGTAATTGGGTTAGGTTCATATTTATTAATGCAACCTGTCTTCTTTGATTCCCAGGCGCACCCCTGATTTAATAAAGGCAAATCAACAATTGGGACCTAGATATCATTTATAAAAGCAAAGCTGCTCTTCTCCATGTCCGTTTGTCTGATATGCTGCAACAGGACATGCCGAAAAAGAAGGAAATCCAAGTAATGGGTTATGGTATACTGACTGCTTTTAAAACAGGGGGGTCAAAAACCACAACTTGTACCACAGAAACAAAACCATTTCAAAGCAGGTCATTCTTTATATACACTGGTTTGTGTGCAAAAAACAAACCAAAAAAAAAAGTGTGAAAAAACTGTGTTTTTGATTTTGTGTGCATTCAGTATTTATTAATCTGGAAGCGCATCCCGTGAGAGCAAAGCCATCTATCTATCTATCTATCTATCTATCTATCTATCTATCTATCTATCTATCTATCTATCTATCTATCTATCTATCTATCTATCTATCTATCTATCTATCTATCTATCTATCTATCCACTTTCTGTACCCACCCATCATTACAGGGATGGCTGAGCTCTTAAGCCATGGGTGTAGAGGCTGGGTAAAACTAGACAGAACACTGTCACATGCACAGGGATTCAGAGGTTATTTCTTCCTTGGAGACAAATTGTGAATTTGCCTCATATCACACACAGCCAACAGGCTAATGCGTTGTTGATTCAGGCACTGTTTGTAATCCCCGGTTTATGCTGGGACTTGCATCGTTTGGACTCTAAATACTAATTGTCCCCAGTCCTTTATGCATGCTATATTTAAATAAAAAATATGCCACTGTAATTTAACAATCTGTTTGACAGCAAAAACACAAATAGGTTTAATTTTGTCTATGGTTGTAAAGAATTTGGAACTAGCAAACAGGATAGAAGAGGTTCCCCAAGTCATGGCCCCCACAAAATGTCGCCACATGTAACATGGTGTCAATTTCCTAAGGTGCAAGAATAAACTCTAGCCTGATGGGAGAGAGTGGTCATTTTTTTCAATCACCAGCTTCATGTACAATTTTAATTCAGGGTTATGGATCTGACTAGTCAATAGTTTGCAATGAAGAAATGTTTCATAACTGCCATTGTAATGCAATTGAGATGCTCACACAGGTCATTACTGACAACGGTGAGACAAACCAGAACTGGCCAAACCAGAGGCTTAGATCTTCTAACAATATCACCTCAAATCATATTGATCTTAAGAAAGACATGACTCTTAGAATTTCTACATTCAATCTTTGTATGTCAGCCTAAAGGTAACTCTGGGGGTAAACCCAGAGCAGAGGACATAGAAGATTAATGTAGAACTCTTGCTGGGTAGTCGAACAGGCCTGTTGCAGAATAGCAGTTTATAGCTATGCTTAAGAATGTGCATTTAGAATAATACATCAACAAGAGATGGGGACAAGGGATGATTTATAGTCATAACGTCTCCTTTGGGTAAAGCAAAAGCGCGCCATGAGAACACCAGGGACAAGTTAGCAAAGCACAAACGGAGAGAAAAGAGAAAAAACTTTACATTTCTGACAAAATAGTGTTTCGTTTTATTTGAAAATATGCTAGTTGAACTTACAAAGAAACATCACAATGCTTTAAATGACACTACTAAGGTTTTAAAATGGTAAACTTTATGTTTAAACTTTGCCTGTTTCGAGATTAAATCCTGTAATGGATATTAATAATTATCAATTAAGTGAGCACACCACTCATGAAAACAGATGATGCATCGTTTGTCATTAAGTTATTAATTCAAAGCATGAGGCGTTTGAATGTCTCTGTCCCCCAACGCAGTCAGGAAACACACTAAACTTTTATACATTCTGGGTTAACGAGGAAAGTGGGAGTAATCTTCAGAGGAGTGCAGCCACTGGTACGATCCAGTTCCTATCTACCTCAACTCCTCTCAGTCCTTGGATGTGGAAACACAATAGTAAATCTGGAAGCATGAGAGCTTCTTTCACACAGGAAGGTTATGCAGGTGCACCCAGAGAAGATATGATCAGAGTTACATACATCAATAAAATTTTTCACAACAATCCCAATTGGCTGCATCAGCATGTTGGGGAGGGGAAAACACAGGTAATTTATATACCACCTTTATTTGGCTTCACGCAGGCTTTTGTTATGAGTGTCAGCCAATGACCTGTAAGCTTGAAGAAAATACATGGCTACTTATGCAGCTACTTAACACTGTTTTAAAAAGGATACTGGGGGTTCATGTGGCTGGTGAAGATGGGGCGAGCTGAATGCATCGCCCAAGAACTGGCTCACTTCAGATTCTGAATCAGGAGCGATGAAGAGAAATAAATAGAGCCTGCATGCTTTAGTCAGCCTTCCTAGCTTCCAGCTCAGATCAACCAAAGATGAGGATGATGAAGGAAGCTCTGGACTGGTAGCAGAGGAATGAGAACGTAAGATATCAAAAGCTATCGCCAGCACATTTGAAGAAGATAGAAACAGTGAAAGGGGAAGGGCATAATGTTGACTAAAATGCTGCTGAAGAAGAAAGGAAAATTTGTCAGGTATGCAGTTCCTGTGCAGTGAAGGTGTGGTTGTCGTTTTTTCCTGCAGGAAGTGTTTTGGCATCTACGCCAGAGCTCATCAATACACTTGTGCAGGGCCAGAATTTCTCGGTAGACATTGTGAGGGCCAGCTCTTTTGTAAA